>NC_055977.1:15138117-15253117 GCF_018492685.1 Alosa sapidissima
GAGAGAGAGAGAGAGAGAGAGAGAGAGAGAGAGCACGAGAGAGAGAGAGAGAGAGAGAGAGCACGAGAGCGAGACAGCGAGAGAGAGAGAAGGATTTTTTCAGATAGTTCATGCAGAAAACAGGTGTGTGAATCCACAGAGCAATCATCTCATTTCGTCTCATTACCATCCCTCATAAAAAAGAGCCCACTTCAAAAGACCAGCCAGACCCAGCTGTACACTTGAGCTTGGTTACATAAGGCAGTCATAATTTTTCCCTGTATGTGTATAATGTGGGAAAACACTTCACTGCTTTAAAATACTGAAAGAAAACACACACACACACACACACACACGAGAGAGACAACCTTTCAGCATTAGCAACAAGATAAAAACCCCTCTGCCATTTGGCTTCCAGCAACTTCAGCTAATAAAAGAGGGGATTTAAAGCTATTCCCAGCCAGTGCCATTTGAGGCAATAAGAGGACCGCTTGGGGCCCTGGCACATAGTGGCTGGACTGTGGCTCACCTGATGGACATGTGGCTGCTGACACTGGGAGTGGCCGCAAACAAGCAAGGGGCGCCGGCTGAGTGACCTTCTGCTCCGAGCTCGGTCAGCACAGCAGGTAACGCTGCCACTGACCCAAAATGGGTCAAGACGAGGTGATGTCAGCCTGCCACCGGTCCTGTCACCGTGGCGACACACCCTGCTCATGCCGACGGTGTGTGTGTGTGTGTGTGTGTGTGTGTGTGTGTGGGGGGGGGGGGGGGGGGGGATGATGGATGGAGTAAACGAGAGAAAGGAGAAGAGAAGATGAAAAGCGAGAGGTGGAGAGGTGGAGAAGTGGAGAGGGATAGAGACACCGAGAATAAAAGAAAAGAAAAAGAAAAGAGAGAGGAGAGAAGTTTGTCTAAACACTTGTGGGAGGGAACAACGGAGACATGGCAGGACAGACGGAAAGAGAGAAAAAAAGAGAGAGAAACAAAAAGAGTGTCAAAGAAAGAACAGAGAAGAGGGGGGACAAAGAAGAGAGGCAACAGAGAGAAAAGACACAAAAGCAAAGCCAAGGAGGAGTATCTAAAAAGGCAGAGGGGGGGAACAATACCCACGTGGTGGGCGGCTGAGAGAGTTTCTCACAATGGGCAATTACCATTCTGAGACTTTATGAGTACAGCCACAGAGTGGCGGGGTAGTTTAAGAGGAGGAGGCATCGCAACATCTACTACAGTGAGGCATTCAGCAAGTCAAGGAGGCCTGTCGGACCAGCGTGTTCCGAGACAAAGACTTCTTCTGCGCTACCCACAATGCATCCGGGGGCCCCTTCGTTCCACAGTGGTTTTTGCGCTCACAGAATTCCAGCTCCACTCGACAGTGGAAAAGAGGGGATGACAGCAATCCTAAAAATTCCAGAATTCCTCACCACCACCACCCCCCACCTCCCTTTTCCCAGAGCCAAACCAGAGCCCCCTCCTCAGTGCCCCCCCCCCCCCCTCCCCTTTGGTCCCCACAAGACTCCAGTATGGCTTCTCTTGGCTTTGGGGCATTCTTCGGGGGGCTGGACTGCATAGCTGAGAGATTAAGCGATCCGAGGGTTGGGGTCCAGAGAGCTGTGGTCTGCTCCGGCCACTGATGCAGTTCCATATCAGGAATGTCTGATGCTGCTGCTCCTTTCAACATCACTACTAGGCTCCTCCAACCCTCCTCCGAAAAAAAGAAAAGAGAAAAACAGAAAAATATGGCAGAACTTACCACTGTATGTGTGTGTGTGTGTGTGAGTGTGAGAGAGAGAGAGAGTGTGAGTGAGTGAGAGAGAGAGAGAGAGAGAGAGTGAGAGAGAGAGAGAGTGTGAGAGAGTGAGAGTGAGTGAGAGTGAGAGAGAGAGGGGGGGAGGAAAGAGTGGGAGAGTCAGTGCGTGCTGTGAGTGTGAATGTGTGTTAATGAATGAGTAACCGAAAGTGAATTCTTGTGAATCTGTGTCTATATACCCATCTGTGTGTGTGTGCGTGTGTGTGTGTATGTGTGTGTGTGCACGTAACCCCCCTACCCCAGTGAGTGTACACACAGTCAGTGAGGTGGTGGTTAGGACGGATAGCTATGCAGAGGCCTGGTGAGTGCCAAGGCCTGTGTTTAACCAACGTCCCTCAGCGCCTCTAGGAGCATTTCAACCCTAATTACTCTAGCTATGCCATCACTGAACCCCCCTCACCCCTCTCTCACACGCACGCACACGCACACACGCATAGACACACACACACCCAACCCCACCACCCCCCAACCCAAATAACAGGGTTTTCAAATCACACAGGACCATCAGCAGCAGCAGCAGCAGCAAAGAAAGATGGGCTAGAATTCCACAGCTAACACTGCATAACTTGTGGCGAAATCATGAGGGGGAAGATCCAAATGGTGGCTAGCAGCAGCCCCTCCCCCTGCACAGTTTAAACTAGATCATGGGTCAACATCTCTAGTCGAGCTCTCACAACAGTGTAACATGTCCATGTCTGATTGTAAGAGAGTAGGCCGTTATTAACACAGGGTAGAATGGACTGACTTAGCTGCTTCCTTAGCTGAGGTACGAAATGGCACCTCTTGTTTTGGGTACTAGTCAGCACATAAACTATGAACTTAAGCCTGCAGGTTGGTTAGAAATCATTGAATGATCGATACTGAACAGAAGCATGGCTGCCGCTGGCCTGGCTGCTAGCCTGATGTGCTGCTTCCCCTACAGTGATTGACCCATGTTGACCCAAGTGTTCATGGGACCCAGAACTAAAACTTTGCTAATTCCGTGGTCTATGACACATAGATTTGCATTAACATGTAAGAAACGTGGTTGTCCACACAGTGTTTGTCCACATGTGAGGGTGTGTTTGATTGTTGTGTGCGCTGACACACATTACGAGCGTTTTGACTGTGTGTTATGAGAGCCATCGTGTAGGTGGCTTTCTCAGGGTTTGAGTGAAATCGTCTGCATCATCAGCATCGTATGTGCTCAGTCACAGGTCTCCATCCTTCATTTGGATTTATTCATAGACACAGAGTCTAAGCCCTAATCACTTTCAATTGCAGTCTTTTAATAATAAAATTCTAAATATATGTTTACTTCATAAGTGAGAGAGAGAGAGAGAGAGAGAGAGAGAGAGAGAGAGAGAGAGAGAGAGAGAAATAAAATGTGAATGAGTGGGCTGTAGAGTGGAAGTAAGCAAAGGCTCACAGGGCAAGTGGCTGTTAGATAAATAAAAATGAAAGAAAGAAAGAAAAACAGATACATAGCTGGCCAGCCATCAGTGGTCACCGATTCCCTGCCTCGGCTGTGCATTTACAAGAGCTCCTCTCTCCGCGCCCTCAGGAGCACTTCAGCTTTGAGTGGGCAGAGGTGGGCAGTAGGCTGGATAGATAAACACACACACACACACACACAAAAACACACACACACACACACACACACACACACACACACACACGCTCTTTCTAAAATACCTCGTTCTATAAAAAGGACAGCGTGACACGGATACTCTTATGAAACACGGCCCATCTCCCATTGAAAAAAAAAAAGACAAACAAAAAACCCCAACTGAAACCCACCAACATGCATTAGGTAATCTGAGGAGTTTCAGTGCATTGTTGAGCTGCACTAACTCCTCCGCACTTCATTGTTAAAACAAAGAAACGAGAGCATGTTGTCAAACAAGTACAATAAACTCTCCAAATCACATGTTTAACAGAGAGCAGCTCCAGATCGAAGGGCCTCACCAGCACACCAGTGCCCTGTGCTAGGGTTCAGGGTTCCTGTCATGTTCAGGAAAGAGGAAGGGAAACAAGCCATTTCCTAAAAAATCCCTAAATATAAACGTTCCGGCCCCCGTTGGTATTCCAGTCGAGGCGACACAAAAGAATTCGGGAGGAAAGACCAGAGGCACGTTGACGCATCGAGAAAGAGAGGGGGAAAAGTAGCCGCTTCTGCCACACACATATTGCAGACTCTACTGGAATCGTTATGAGGTAGCTGCGGGGCTTAAACTAATTACAAGTTAATTGCGACGACAGCACGGCTTACAGCGGCGCGATCATTCAGAGCCACATGGGATCTTTTTTGGTGGCCACCGCAACTTGACACGAAACAATACCATTTCTCTGGGAAAAACGGGTGAAATGGTTTCACAGGCGTACAAAAACGTCTGTTATTCTTCTGTCAATCTTCTACGGATGTGTAGCGAGTATTCATGTTGCGCTCACTCGAGTCTCTATATGGGCTGTGCTTAAAGAGCCATTGAGCAGTTTCAGGATCCCAGTCAGTCAGTGAATGTGTGGGAACTGGTATGGAGCCGTGGGATTAGGGAAGCGCTACAGTGAAGCCAAAAGCTGTTGCTTCACTCATTTATGGAAAATACACATGCAGACACAACACACATACAGGATTTTAATTGAAGCTAATCCTCTTCTTCCCCCAAAGGAAGAGAAAACAAAAACATTGCCATAATTGCATGGCGTCACGTTCCATTACCCTGGCTCTGCTCATGCAACACAACGATCACCCCCCCCCCCCCCCCCACACACACACACACACACACCACACACCGAAAACAAGTGTGTGAGTGCAAGGCAAGCTGAACGATTCTCCACTTCTCCTGAAGGCAAACACAGCATGGTTTCAAACTGAAAGATGATAACAGGAGAAAGCTGTTACGCTTGAGTCGCAACAGTCAATGAATCACACAGACACACACTGCCACACACACAGACTTACAGGTTTGAATGGTAGCTAGTTTCCACCTCATTCATTTGTCTATCTTTGCAGGAACATAGCTTTGGAGGGATACGGTCAGAGCAATAAGCAGGGTAGAGAAAGCAAAGGTCGTAGTGTTTCTATGTTCTAATGTTGATGTTTAAATCAGACACACACAGACAGGCAGACACACATACACACATATATAGTCACACACATGCACACATACAGTGAGTAATAAGCTGTAGTCCATACAGACTAAAAAAAGAAAAAAACCTCATTAAGGTCCTTTACAAATGCAGCCATCACTGGCTCTTCACTGTCCACCCCCCCATTGCTGCTCCTAACAACCAAAGGGCAGCACAGTTTACAGAGCAACGTGGCAGGATATATTCATTTTGGACATCCACCAAATCTGTATCTCAGGCACTCACAGTATAGGCTTTCTAAAAAGGAAACACAGAAAACTCACAAGAAACTCCATCAAGAGTCACTTAACACAAACAAGGACGTAAAATTGTCTCCCCGACTTCAAACGAGGAGTTGTCTTGTCTCGCTCTGATAAGGACCAGGGCAGAACAGATTTGGAAAAAGAGAGTGAGGATAACTGTCACACTAACTGCCGAACATTGTTAGAGAGATTTACAAGAAGGGCCATTCTCTGTGTCTGAGCTGCAGCCAAAAAAAAAAAAAAAAAAAAAAAAAAAACCTGTCTTGGGATCCCTGGTGGTTTTTTGCTACCCTAGATTGAAACCTGAAAAAGGGTCTGGAACATTCTGTGATTGATTTGCTGCTATTTATACATGTCCTATTTGAAGCAGAAAAAAAAATGCTACAAAATTCACAGACTGTGAATGCGAGTAAAAACTCTGTTTTTAAAAGAAACCATTTTCTTTCCATCTCATTCTATAAAATCTGCGATCTGTATTCCGTCCGCGACCTGGGAGGAAAAGCACAACAGTTTATCAGATGACCGACCATAAATTCTGTCATATTTCTACAGTAGCCTCAGAACCTCTCGTTCACTCTCCTCTCCACTCTCCCCCCCTCTTAGCCACAGACAGTGGAAAACATTCTCGAGAGTGAAACGAAAATAAACATTCTCTGAGCCACGAGTCGGGCTTAACGACGGAAAGGTCCGGCAACAATACCACAGTTCAATCGCCACCTCAAAGCACATCTGAAGGCTTCTGCAAGACACATGGCTACGTTTTACGAAAGAAGGAGCTCGCAATGGGGAATCAATCAACACAGTACCGACTGTTCAAGAACCAGATCTGGGCCAGATCTGGCCCAAATCAAGGGCCATATCAAAGCCAGAGTTGACCCACAGTCGGCTGTTATGTGGGATAGCTCTGCTGTCCAAGGACTTCTCCACACTGGAGTCAGCACATATGTCTTATTGCAATATTTCCAAGATAGCGATCGAACACTGTGAGCAATTATATGTTGAGTGAAATACTGGTTGAATGACATAGACATAATCAGAATGTAGTCTAGAATATAGCATACAGCCTATAATCCTCAGGTAAGCTTTGAATTCTATTTATAAAAATGTTAATAAAAGAAAAATCCACCATGTCCACCTCTAAATGGACCACCGTGTCCTGCCCTTCAGACATCTACTGCACTCTGAGCTTAACCCACCACTTGGTCCCCATTTGATTAAAATCATCCAAGCGAGGTAATGAAGACTTAAGGCGTATTAGATGATCTGAGGTGTGCAATATTCTGTCTGGGGCCCGTGGTGCACAAAGCTCCAAGGTGTGACTGGCACAAGAACAGGGAACAATAGAAACACTGATTTATTTTTTCTCTCACTCTCTGTCTCACTCTGGCTCTCACACAGTCACTCTCTCTCTCACACACACACACTTGCCCCCCTCGCTAGTGCCCAGCTGTGTCAGACACTTCACACCCCTCACCCTCCATCTTGGGTGAGTTCCAGCACCCTAGTTTTCTGTGGCCACTCTCCCCTTCAACCCCCCCCCCCCCCTTCACGAGGGTCCCAGGCTCGCCCCTACAGCAAAAGGCAGTGCTGGGTGTAAAGGGACAGCCCCTGCCTTCTGAGGTGGGTGTGAAAACTGGACAATGCCTGTCTTTGGGCCTCCATCCAACCAGAGCCCATGCCGGGAATAAACTGTGTGTGGTACAGAAAGGACGGTACAAAAAAAAAAAAGCAGAGAAAGCGCTTAAGCGAGGACTCAGGAATAATAACAAGGACCTACCTGACCATTCTAGATATTGAGTACAGAGGTTCTGATCTCAAGCATTCACTTGGCTCCCAAAGATCTTTTTTTTTATGCACTCTACATATACAACATGAAGGGGAAACGTGTAGTCAAGGTTTTGAATTGCCAGGGAGTCGGATAGAGTGCATGTATAGAAATAGACAAGAAAGGGGCAGCAAGAGGGAGAGAGGAAGTGAGTGTGTGTGGTGTGTGTGCACATGTGAGTGTGTGTGTGTGTGTGTGTTTAGTCTCAGAGAGAGAGAGAGAGTGGGTGTGTGTGTGCACGTGTGTGTGTGTGTTTAGTGTCAGACGTATGTCTGAAAGCGCTTAGAGAGAAAGAAAGAAAGAAAGAAAGAAAGGGAGAAAGAGATAGAGAGAATGTGTGTGTGCTCACGTGTGTGTGTTAGTGTCAAAGAGAGAGGGAGAGAGAAAGAGATTTTCAGCTCTCTGCCTCAGTCGAAACCCATTCATTGAGGTTAGCTCGGGGCTCTGACTCTGCCCTGTAGTAAAGCACAAAACCGCCCAGCGACGTATGCCCTACATTTGTGGCTGGGCCATTTCGATCGGGGGGGGGTGAGAGAGAGAGACACACACACACACACACACACACACACACACACACTCACTCTATTTAAGGGACAAGGGCACAGGCATGGGCACATTATAAAAAAAGCCTGAACCGCTTTGTGCTCTTTGATGGGTTAAATGTGGCTCCGTTTTGTGGGGCAGTGCCCAGGGTCGGGTGAGGGAGCGAGGGAGTGGCATGAGCTGCAGGAGGGCGGACCGTCCAGCCGAGGCCAACAGAGCCTCGAGGCTGTTCTGCCGCGTTTCATACACAGAGGCGGATTATGTCATTAGACGGGTGATCAAATTAAAGGCAGTTTCTCCGGAAGGTCAGTGCAAAACAGACGAGAGAGATTACACGCTTTAACTCAACATGATGTGAAATGACATTAAAAACCCACCACCACCATCACTACTAAATGCTTCCAGACTCTTTCTCTCTTTCACTGTCCGTCTTCCTTGAGATCAGCCCTTGCAGGAAGTTCTGCAGCTCTCGGTCGCCATGGGGACCACACCCAGCGGCATCCGCTCGATGAGGAAATGAGACCGAGACAGAGGCGCTTGCTTGACAGCAGCAGGAAGTGCAGGGGGCTTCACCTGATGCGTGTTCACGCTGCACTTCCTGCATTCGGAGGACAGCGGTTTCTGTTTTCAACAACACAACCGAAGTCCTCACAAACACACACACACACACACACAACTCTGCATTCCACCCCTGTGTGGTTTTATTGCTTTGGTCTTGGGCTGTGAAATGCGCTCAGACCAGTAGAGCAGCTCACAGATAACCCCTGCCAGGGGGAACACTCCGCTAAGCTGTCAGACAGAGCAGTTAGCTTTAACTGGAGCTGTAGCGACAAGGAGAGAGGCAGACACACACACACACACACACACACACACACACACACACACACACACACACCCCTCCTCCTCCTCCTCCCCTTGCGCTGATGCTGAGCTTGGCCTTAGCTCATCCTGGCACACACGAAACAGTGTCACTGTTTGTTTGGAAACGTGGTGCTGGGAGGGCCAGACTGCGTGACGGGAGATGGCAGCAGGTGGCCTGAACCACGCACCGACAGCCGGACGGAGATAAGAGAGAGAGAGAGAGAGAGAGAGAGAGAGAGAGAGAGAGAGAGAGAGAGAGAGAGAGAGAGAGAGAGAGAGAGAGAGAGATGAAAGAGAGGCAGAGGGACAGAGAGAGCAAAGAGAGGTAAACAAAGACAAAGACACAAAGAGAGAAATGCCGGCAGGGTTAGAAAGGACAAGGACAGCAACCAACTCCTCAAACAGAAGGCAGTTTGACAAAATGAAAATAAACAAAAAAGCTATCCTGAAGCTTTTTATTTTTTTACTTTAAAAAAAGTAAGGTGCATTCCAACTGGAGCAGTAGCCCCTGGTCAACCATGTCTGGAACTGAGCCACAGTGAGAGAATTCCAACAATAGCACCTTGAAAAAGAAAATTGAAAAAAAGAAATAACACAAACTCTTCACAGCTGGCTGCACCAGACCTCCATTTCTCTCTGGGTTTATGAGAGCCACAGACAAGAGACGAGCAGCCAGCTTCCACAGATGTTCGCCTATCCCTCCCACCAGCCAGACGTCCAGACCTCCAGCCCCACCTCATTCTGATCTCAGCATCGCGGTTCCGAGAACTCCGGAGCACTGAGGTTGAACGCAGGGGGAAAAGGGAAAGAACACATGCGTAGGTAGGTAGCCAGCAAACACAAGGTGTTGCATTGTTGGTATGACATATTACAGAATTCCACACCAGCACCTTACCAACCTCGCACAACACCAACGTATCCACCCCATGCCGCCCCCCCCCCCCCCCCCACCTTACAGAAGAGGTAACGCTTGTCAAACAGGATCCCACCAGACCTGCCCTCATTTCTCCACAAACGAGAGGAGATTTGTCAGAGCAGCCAGCAGTGAACCCCCGGCTCCCACACACGCACGCACGCTCTCTCTCCTGGAGGCTGCTGAGGGCTGCTAGTACACTGTCCCAGCACACCTGGCACACTGCACCAAAACACACTCCTAGCCAAGACACTGATGAGTCCCAGCGTACTTGGAACAACACAGACACCGTTTCAATCCCCTCGGCTTCCCAAGCCCAGGTGAGGAAATGTCTGACAGGTACACATGGCAACTTTCACAGAGGCTTCCTCCATCAGCAGGGGATTACGGGTAAGGGAAAAAATAGACCTTAAACTGCACACTGCAGAGGACACAGATATGGTAATCCTGCTGGCTGGGTGAGATATGCGCAAGTGTGATATGACAACAAATGCATTAAGGGGAACCATATAGGTCAGAGAGAGATCAAGCCTGTGTTATTACCTACTTACTAAGAGGGAAAAAACAAAAAACACATACACACACACACACACACACACACACACACACACACACAAATTACTTAAATCCTTTCACCTTTGTGAAAGAAGGGCGAAACTGAACCGCACCCCCTCTGGTGTCGCTTTGAAACGCTACCCGATATCAAAGACTTTTTGAAAACATCTATAGCTCAAGGTATCATTTGTCCCACAGGAGGCAATATCCTGGGCTGAAGAACAGCCACGTCTTCCTCCTCCTCCTGGCTAGTCTATGCCTGCTGCTGTTGCTGCCGCTTGCTTTTTGCGGCCGACAAATTGATGAGTTTGAAACGTAATCTGCACTTTTTACAGAGGGTGTCTAATGGTCCAGATGTTAAATCCCTCCCTGCATGCGTTTAAAAAGGAGGGGGAAAAAGTGATGAGAAAGTAAAAAGGTCTGTTAATCTGGATGCATTCAGAAAAAGGCGGGAGAGAAAAAGAGAGAGAGAGAGAGAGAGAGAGAGAGAGAGAGAGAGAGAGAGAGAGAGACACACACACACACACACAATCAGCATGGCAATGAGAATGAAGTGATGACGAGCAAGTCATGCCAAAGCCATCAGCTGACCAACAGCCCCACACACACACACACACACGCACACACGCACGCACACACGCACACACGAACACACGAACACACGAATGCACGCACGCAGTGAGATTCAGATTCAAGGTCAGTCAGCAATGACATCAACACAAACCAAACACACAGACAGACACATACATCTCTCTCGCCATCTTTCCTGCTCTGACATGGGATGGCTGATCCAACTGAGAGAGACTGCAGAGAGATAACATCTTTTAAAACAAGATTAAAAGCTCACACATATACACCCTACACACACACACACACACACACACAGCTATGCTCACAAACATAAACAATCAACACTCGGTAACACATCAAACCAGTTCAATTTAGAGTTTAAAGGCAAATTGTCACTCACTTTGTGGGCTGCGGGTTTTGTAACAAACACATAATGAAGCCCGCGCACCAGAGTGCACAAGTCAAAAAACAATAACACTGTGTTTAACACTGGGCGTCTCCTAGACCTACACTCTGGTCTGGGTCTTGCCAATTATGGGTTTAACAAAAGGAGCTCGGCCAGAAGACACGAACTGGTTGTTTCTAAATGACTACCTCCGTTTCATCAAACCTTCCAAGAAAGTAGGGAGAAACGAGAGAGAGGACTGGCTTAGAGGATGAGAAAAAAAGAATGAGCTTGCGTCCAGTGCAAAGTAGAGTTTTTCTTCCAGTTCAACTCCCCACTCACCCATATGGGCTGTCCATTCTCATCAGGGGAGCCGTTTGATGGGTCCTGCTGGACCGTATCAGAGGGGGCAGGGTGGGGGTGGGAGAACGGGGGGGGGTCCACTCTGTCCCGGTCTCTGGCTGACTCATACTGTGTGTGTGTGTATGCAGCTAGGCTTCACAATACTGCCAGGAGCCAAGCGTGTGTGTGTGTGTGTGTGTGTGTGTGTGTGTGTGTGTGTGTGTGTGTGTTGGGAATAGGGGATAGGGAAGCTGACAGTAGGGAAGAGGCAGCCAGATCAGGCCAAATGCATGCGCATCTTCCCAAGACCCCATCCAACGGCTCGCCCCTAATGCAAGCCGCCTTCATCCGGGAGGATTTAGGAGCCATCCCTGATCCCGGGAAAGCCATCAGGATCATGGCTAGCTTTAAAACGCCCGTCCGTGCTTAAGAGTAAAACATCATAAAAGTGATCCTCGGCTCGGGCACGTGCCATGATCCTCGGCTCGGGCACGTGCCACTTTGCTCCTTATCCACCCTTAGTCAAGCGATCCCACTGTTATCTGACCGCTGCTGAGCCTAGCACTGATCTGGCATTACCAGGTGTCTGGTCAGGTGATAGCCAAATCCATTTCTGATCAGTAACGGAGTCAGTTATCTGAGCAGTGAATCATGACCCAATCTTAAGAAGCTTCTGCTAGATCAATCACAAAGTTAGACACCGTACTGACCAGTACTGACCAGATCTGCCCCATAATCTTCTGTTATTTGCCTTGTGAGAGGAGAAATGTTGATGGATGATGCTCTGTTGGCTGTAGCTTTTCACAGCTCATGGTCAAAGGAGCGACCAACCCTTGTAGGCAGCAGCCTGAACAGTAGCAGACATCCTAGAGAACTCTTCTGTATCCACACATAAACACACACAAGAACAAGCTGTACACAGCTGGACTGCACTCACACACACACACACACACACACACACACACACACACACACACATCTGTATCTGGAGAACCCTCAAGCACACAGCTGCGTCGGGGGGCCGACCACATGGACGACACGAGGCAAGTTCCCTGGTGATTTAAGCAGGACGTCCCACTGCTAAATCACACACCACTGGCCAGCAGCTCCTCCAACACCAGCAAGACCCAGTGAGCTTCAGCAGTCCTCCCACATTAGAGGCTCCAAACCCTCAGGCATATTTTTAAACATCCCACGAGCACATCAGTGGGCTGGCGAACACGCAGGTGCAGCCCGGAATTAGCTCTGAAGTGAGCAGGCTAGAAACGCACCTTAAAAACCTCTCTTGGAAGAGTGAATGAACGACAAACCAGAGAACTCATTCCCTTGCCAATAGACCTCATGATCTAAAAAGACACATGATCTAGGGGCAAACTGAGGACAGAGGAACAGGTGAGGTGGTACAACCTGTAATAAATCAATAAGCCTTATTGATATTTTAAGCTTGTGTGGCTACAGTGCAGACAAAACAGTACTACATGGCATTTGTGGTTCTCAGAGACCCGTTCCGATTGCCATTTCACTTCAAGGAGTTGTTTCAAGACTTTCCAGCTTAAGATTTTTAACCAAGGTAACACGGAGGATGGCAAATACAAGCATTGAAACCCTCTCCTGGGGAGAAAGAAAAAATAATTTCACCTTGAGATACAGAAACAGAACTTTGCATTCACAAACTCATAGGGAAGTGACAGGGGTTAAGAAACACTCCACAGGGACCACTCCTTGTCAGTGACACTCAGCCAAAAACAAGTTCAAGGGAGTATAAGCCCCCCATAAAAACCTGGCTCCAGGAGAGCTTCTATCTCTGCAGATCAAAACCTCTCTGTGATGAGCAGATAAAGAAGGAGCTAAGGAGGCATACATCAGTTGGGGTGGCAATTTACATAACCTCCACAAAATCCCAGGGAGAATAAAGTCAAATGCGGGAAAAGACGGAGCAGAGACGCACACCACAGCCAATGAGGGGAGAGAGAGGGGGGGGGGGGGAAGAGAGGGGAGAGAGAGAGAGAGAGAGAGATCACGGCAGGCGGAGAACAGCTCGTAAATTGGCAAGGTTGCACTCGGAGGCGAGGGGCTGAGAAACTGCCGGAGAAAACACACACAAGCACGTGTGATGAATTTGAATGAGCTGCTTCTGCTAATGTTGTTTATGCACACGCCAACTCTGTCAGGGAACTTTGCTCGTCACTTCCCATATTTCTCAACGAAAACGGATCTTTAGTTACCTACTTTTGCGCTGCAATGCCACATTCATCAGAAGGACACACCAACATTCATTTGTTACGCGTCCAGGCAAGCTGGTCTCAGATTCTCCACTTGTTTAAATGTGTGTACTTATGAACATATGAAAACAGGTCAGCGACCTATATCAGACATGAATTGACGCACTTCCAGGCCATTTCTGGAGAACGCACTATTAACCAATAACAAACGCATTGCTCTTGTGGGCAACCCGACTGTTTACAGTGCGTGAACACCGACGAGCAGTCTACACACGCTTCCATGAGGTCATCATATCCGCCGGCTACATTGGTGAATCAACTGACAGAGGAACTTGGGGTCTGGATATAGGCCTACTGTTAGTGCAATTTTTGTCTGAGGAGGAGTCTACGCCTAATGCTTGTCATGTGACAATGTCATTAGAAGTGACACATAACTGAGGCGTAGTCAATAGACTTGAAGTAAATTCATGGCAGATGCCGAAAATAGAAATGTCTATTTGACACAGTCCAGTCAGTCTTCATCAGAACACAATGCCCACTCAACTAATTATATTACAGAGGACTTGGGTCATAAGGCAAATGCGTTATAATGTAGCCCCGGGCGTGCGTAAAACCACGTGCAGTAGGAAACGGGAGAAAACCATGTCTTGCCCTCCAGCTCAGCGCTGATAACTAAACTTTACACTTTAGTGAGACACAGCCCACGGAAGGGGGGGGGCAGGAAAGGGCCAGGCAGAGTGGGTGAAGATATCGTTATCTGCAAATCTCATAATCAGAATTTTGCTCGTTCAAAAAGACAGAGGTGTAGTTCAGTGGCCTCGGAAAGCTCGATTTCCAAATTCAAAACAAACACACTGCAATCAAGCTCCAAAAACAAACAACGAGGAATCGTGCATTCAAAAAGACAACTTTTGATCCTATGGAAGTTTAAAGGCCCAAATAATATAACATTTACGAAGAACATCTATTGTAAAATTGACGCTGATCAAAAAAGCGATTTGCTCCATGGGAAATAACGTTAAATGTACCGTGGATTTTCCGCTAAAGTTATGAATCACTGTGATTTCTCCATAGAACGACCAACCCCAATCGGAAGGATACACTGAAAGAGCAATTAAGACGTCTAAATCTAAGAAGTCAACCTAAATTAATCCGACAACAAGCTGTCGTGCTGACAGTTCCACCCGCTACTGTTGCAAAAGGTTTCGGGTCAAATGTTGAGTCTTCCCATTTCCCCCGTACCCTCATCTTCACCTCAAGGCGGAAACTACGATGTATTCAAACGACAAAGCATATGCGTGGGTTCATGCAAAGTGCGTGCACCGACGTTTACTAACCTGGCGAGGTAAGGCGACTTTTCCACCGCAATAAAGTGCTGATGTTCTGACTTTGTAGCAGTCGTTCTCTCTCGGTAGCTCATTTACTCGCTCTCCTCCGCGTTAGTGCTGATGTTTCTACTTCCTCTTTCCTCCTTCGTCTGCTGGTTGGCTCTTCTCCCCCTGCCAGCGATGTGAGGGACATTGACCAATTACGACACAACAAATCCTGACAATTGAATAGATAAGTATCCCCTCCTGCACTTTCATTCACTGATAAAAAGCTTTAAAAATACATATTTTTAAAGAGAGCGTAACCGACTTAGACGAATAAGTGTTAATGAAACCTCATTCTTAGATGTAGTTCATGTTGCGACAGCTAAAATGCAATATTTATTTCAGTGGGTGGGGAATTACCTGAACAATGACTTTTAAATAATTAATGACTTTTAATTATATGTAGGCTACTGTTTAGAATAGGCTATGAACTGGCTAAATGCTTTTTAATATTACCTTCTTTTAAAACAACAGTTACACGGATCAAGATAAACAGTGGTATTTAGTTTAATAAAGTCTGTTTTTTCATTATTATTATTATTATTATTATTATATTTCATCATTTATCAATAGGCCTATAGAACAAGAAAAGAACGAATGATAACATCACCCTGGACATGTTCCATACGTGTTTTAGTCAAGCATGTGACATTACCTGCCTATGATATCCTTTGTAACAAAAGCCCTGTGTCTGTTTCTCCTAACATTTTTGCTATCATATCATACCGTGCACATAATCATGTAGAAATGCAACTACATGTCAATGTCAAATATATATTCATATTTAGCTGAGGGGCTGGTCCGAGGGAAAAGTTTAATCTCCATTGAAAGCCCTTGAAGAATCTCTTCAATTTACCATGTGGCTCAAAAGATTATATAATCCTTAAGCAGTTTTGAAGCTTATTTCTGAATGTTACATAAAAATGTCATCTTTGCAGGACTGTTGTACTCACACCCCTGGGAATAAGACATTGTGATAAACTAACCATACAGATGGATGTAGCATTCTTATCCATACTGCAAGTCCTCCTTCCATCAACATCCAGAATAAGAATCATCTGCTTGAACTGAATCACCGGCCTGCAGCTGTCTCCTCTTGGTGTCTCCAACACACACACTTGCCATGCTTGCATTCGGACTTTAAGCTGAACTGCAGTTCAAACACCTCCATGCCATATTAAGCCTGGGGATGAGGTCTTCTATAAAGCTCTTCTATAAAGTTGCCCTTCTGACGGTCAAGAATGACTACACAAAGCATATACCTTAGGGAGTGCTTGGTCAGTTAAAACACTGAAGAAAGTGTTTTTTATTATTATTCTAAACTCTTTCAAAACTTAACTCTTTAATGTTTATTTAAAACAACTTTTACACATCATACATTATATGACATAAGGAATAACAGAAGTGTTGAAGCATAATATTATTTTAAAAACTGTCGTAATGCTTAATTGTTTTTAAGCCACAAGATGTGATGAATTACAAAACAGCGAAACATCCTGAAACACTTTAAGATTTCAGATGCCTGCCGGGGAAGAATTCACCATGAAAGTATCTTCAAATAAATAAATAACACAATGTATAAGTTAGCATTTTCTTGGGGCCCTGCTACAGTTAAGCTCCCTGTGAGACCCTCCCTGGGAGAGGTGCATCTGTGAGGCTGATGCCTCTGGCCAGATAAAAGACAACATGAAACACACACACACACACACACACACAGAGAGAGAGAGAGAGAGAGAGAGAGAGAGAGAGAGAGAGAGAGAGAGAGAGAGAGAGAGAGAGAGAGTGAGTGAGAGAGACACACACACACACGGTTTCAATAGTGCTGATTTATTTCATGCCCTGAGCAGGGGCGCCACGGAAACGGAGAGTTGCCATGGAAAGCAGGATAAGCAGCCGGGAGGGAGAGGTGATCAGACGGACCCCGCTGTTACTAAGGAGACTGCGTTATCTCCTCCGCGTCTCCGCAGGCAGAGTACCGCTTGTGTGTGTGTCTATGTGGTTTTTTTTCTCTTCAGAAAACCAACAAGCACACAATCCCCAAACCCACATTTATATAAAAATGTATGGGTGTGTCGCTTCTTGAAGGACAGTTTTGGGCTTATAATAGCAGACTAGGAGGATTGGTGCGGCCAAGGCGCTGGCCCTAGACGCTGCTTCTTCAGTGAAGGGCCGGGCCCCAAGCGGCTCTCTTATTAGAGAGGAGCGGAGCTGGGAGGGAGTGTTTGATGTGGTGCAGGGCCACGCTACAGAATGCCACACGTATTCCCCAGGACCCTCAGAGGGATTCCTGGTTCTTAAGAGAGGAATTAAGAGCTTAAAGGAGGAAGGAGCCGGCTCTTCCTCCTCGCCATATGTGCTAATGCGTGTCACCTCCCCATAGTTGTAATTGGGTGAAGAGAAAGTGAGACATTGAATGTGTGAGTGTTTGTGTGGAGCCAGGGTATCGGTTGTGGACATGTGTCTTTGTTTGTTTATTCATCACTGTGTTCCTGGGTTGTGTGTTAGTTTTAGCTCATTGAAGGACTACATTGTTAGGGGATTTGTGTGTGTGTGTAGAGGGTTTAACATGTTTGTGTGTGTGTTTGTGTGTGTGTGTGTGTGTGTGTGAGAGAGTGGGTGTGTTTCAGGACACAAACAGAGCAGGGATTGTTGCATCAACAGATGCAGGAGATAATGCCCACAGAGGCACCATTATCTAGGAGCCTGAGCAGATGAGCAATCACACCTCAGTTTAAATCATGTTGGCCAAGTTTTAAAAATAGCAGCCTACCTGGTAATTTATCACACTGGACACTCCTGACCTACAAATCCATTACCCTGCAGATATAGAACAGTGTGCTCATACAATAGGGTGAAATGATAATTAGTTTCAGAGCACACCAAATCTCAGCGAAACCATACAAAAAAACAAAACAAAAAAAACAATAAAAAGTGAAATAAATAAATATATATGTACAGCTCTGATACTGTTCATTAGCTGTCATGGAGAACAACACTGGGAAAGCTGCTGCAAGCTCTGTGAGGTCAACCACAAACTAAAACACACAAGGGTGGCATTTCAAATTTATTTGATTCATTCACTCAATCAGCCTGCTTCATCATGGTAATCAGTGGCCTTTCACATAACCAATCTTACGTGGGGAAAAAAAAACAGCAAAAGGATAAACGCAGGACATGCAAAGAAATATGGAGAATACAAGAAACATACTGCAGTACAGTAATTCAATGCATTACATCATCCATCATAGTCTTCTCTGATAGAAAAATACACGTGTCCTGCACCTGATATGCATCTCAGACACCATCTTTTCCCACTCCTTCGTCACCAACGTCCGTTCAGCTGGGGTCACACCATGCAGTTTTATTGCCATACAGCACGGCCACTTGTGCGTGCTGTGTCCAGTGCAGATGCCTAACAAGCTCAACACCACCCATGCTGGAGAAAGCAGAGGCAAGTCCATGCATTATTCAACAGCTCCTGAGGGTGGGAAGGGGGGGGGGGGGGGGGGGTGGCCCAAGGGGGGAGTGGGGTTGGGGGTGGAGGAGTGCAGCTGCCCTGCATCCCCCCCCCCCCCCCCCCCCCTACTCATCCCATCCACAACAATACTTGCATCTCCTCTCCGCCCACCCACCATCTATTCTCCATCTTCACTGATCCTCCATCCATCTCTCTCTCTCTCTCTCTCTCTACCCACCCCAGGGCCTCATTCAGATTCAGCCCCCTTACACAGTCAGTCAGTCTGACTCAGAGCCCTTGCTCCTCGTCCTCGACTTGTGCCTGTGTGCGCTCCTCCTCCTCTTCTTTTTCTTCTCTTTGGCCTTCTTCTTTTCTCTCTTCTTCTTCTTCTCCTTGGATCTCTTCTTCTTGTGTTTGTGACCATGGCCGGAGGAAGAGGAGGAGGACGAGGATGATGAGGAGGAGGAGGAGCTGGAGTCGTCGTCGTCGTCGTCAGACGTAGTGTCCTGTAACAGCTGCTGGAGCTGCTGGATGCTGCAGGGAGGAGAGACCAAGATCAATAATTTGTGTGTGTGTGTGCACACTGTTAACTGACAGTGACAGTGGTATGTTGATCTTAATTACTGGTACATCGCAAACTAGGTGTTGGATGTAGGATGTCGACACTGTATGTGTGTGTGAGTTGGCTATGTGTGACCATGATAAACAAGTGTACTTTCACACAGGAAGATGATAAACTTTTCAACCCATGAGTGAATTGGAGAATCACTTAAGAAGCTTTGAACAGCCAGAAAGAAATCCCTTGATCTCCATAGTTGAGATCAAACATTTCCAAAAAACAAAAACAAAAAAAGCCCCAAAAATGAATGAATGTGCTCATTCGAAAGACATGAAACACTGCTTCACTGAATAATAGATCTCCCCTCCTCCTGAAAATAAGAGAGATGTATAAACAGTTTTAATGAACACTGACAATTCACTGGCCCATTACCTCTCATTAAGCAACCACTTCACTAGCTTTGTTTGATCCTAAATGTGCACCGCACAAGACTAAAAAAGTAAATAAGTAAGTAAAACAAAATAAAATAAGACACCCAGCAGAGAACTCCACCAACTAACTTCAAAAGTCATCCTCAAGTGCTCCAAAACCTCAATAAAGTATTTATCAGTGTAGAGGCATTCTTTTGTGGGAGCTCCGTTTGTCTGTTAGCGCCCCTGCGCAACAGTGGCCTGAGAGTAACTCTTAACCAGTCGTCGTTTCATCCGTTTGAAAAAGTAAAATAAATAAAGGAAAAATCAACTCTGAAAACTTCTGGACCACGGTACACCTGCAAGTCTCATTAATCTTTCACACCCCCCACCCCCCACATTTGGTAAAATAGCCTTCTTGCTTTCCACCGGGCCAATTCCTAAAAATGTCAGTTTCGCTCTGAAGACGCATCACTTCGGCAGTGTTTGCATCGCTGTTTATTTTCAAATGCTTCTGCAATGCAACAACATGCCCGCACAGGGACAATGGAGACAAATTGACTAAATATATCAGGTGCAGAGATCCATGTAACTTCATTACACCTCTACTGTATTTCACTTACAGATCTCCCTGAAGCAACTATAATAATTCCATAAAAACACTGCATTAAATTGTCTTAGTGTTCCCCAAGGGTAAGTACAAGTATATATACACTCTTTTGATCCCGTGAGGGAAATTTGGTCTCTGCATTTATCCCAATCCGTGAATTAGTGAAACACACTCAGCACACAGTGAACACACAGTGAGGTGAAGCACACACTAATCCCGACACAGTGAGCTGCCTGCTACAACAGCGGCACTCGGGGACCAGTGAGGGGTTAGGTGCATTGCTCAAGGGCACTTCAGCCACTTCCTACTTCGGGGTTCGAACCGGCAACCCTCCGGTTACAAGTCCAAAGTGCTAACCAGTAGGCCACGGCTGCCCCCCGTATGGACCATGCATTAACATGCATTTCTGAAACCGTACTCCTCTGGCTTTGTATACAGTGCACTCTGAAAAGTTGAGCTACTTCAGTTGAATGGTATCTTGATATCCTTGATAACACTACATCTGAATAAGACAAAGGAGGGAAAATTTCAGCACAGCACTCATTCACATCTTGCCTGCGTTGACACAAGGCAATTAATCTGCGGCAGTATTCTTGGAAGACCTTCATTTGAAATCAACTCTGACAATTAAGAACCAGAGGAAACAATTAAAACCTCTTCAGTTCATCAATTATTTGTTCCCCGTTCCCCCTGGTCTAACCCTCGCCTGCGCTGGATAATTAAAGTGCACCACTTCATGCCTCACTTCACTTGGTGGACTTTACACTCTTCAGATGTCGAGTCAGCTCCAAAATATGGCATCTTCTGAGTTTTTAAAAAAAGAAAAATGCAGGGTATTCCACTGCATGAATATGTATGTTTTTACTCTGCAGCTCATTCTAGCTTGTCCAGGCGTGCCTCCCATACCTCTGGATCAGAGACTTGCAGAGACTACAGAGAAGGTGTAGCACACAGCCACATATCCAGGCAACACATTCCACAAACTGACAGCAGAAAAGAGAAAGGTATTTCTTTCAGTTAAACAGTTGCATTCAAAATGACTTACTCTACAGTTATTCATTTTGTCAGTATGTGTACACGCTAGGTACTGCACCCATGGTACTGCTGTTCCACCAGCTGAGTGACAATAACACTAAAAAGAGCGCATGAGCAAATCACTGCAAGTTATTACTTACTGGGGATTTTGGTAATTACACTGCATGCATTTATACCGTAAACCACCATTTTACTTCAGAGCTCATGTTGCATTGGTTCTTGTGATTAGCATAGTTTCCGATTAGCTGCTACACTTTATGAGTTGTTCGCCGAGTCGGCGCTGCAGGTTTGCAGCTTCCAGTTGGTGTGATTCCATCTCACTAATAGGACATCCATTAAATCCCAAACCTATTACACCAAGCCACACGTCAAGCTTAATAAAATTTCTATAACCCACAGGCCTGTTCTTAAAGTAATGTGGTTTAAGTCATTTTTCTCCAGCTTTTTTTCCTTAACGCAGACAGTGGTGCATCTTCCAAGTTGATATACTCTTCTCAGAAAACAGAGAGTAGCTTTTGTTTTACTGTCGGATTGCAATGCATTCGTCTCCACAATGAGTTGTGGAGACAAAGTTGAATGAAAGAGGATGACGTGTTTGTACTGCTGTTTTCAGCACAGGCTGAGACCTGCCAGGCTGCTGAAGCTACAGCTGCGGGGTTGGGTCAACAAAGAACGACTCCATGCCAAATGAGAAAAAGTAAAGAATGTGTTGCTATTGCTCAGCTATTTGAGCTTCTTATCTTAAATGTTTTTTTTTTCTTTGTTCAAGGCCCTTCCCAAGAAATCATGTCAGATAACCGACAAGTGGAGATGTTAACTCAGCACCCTCATTTCATTAGTACAGGCACGTTTCTTGCGTGTGCGTGCCACACACCACATCTTTGAGGTCAGTCATGGCAGAAAACTCACCGCATTTCCTTCTCATTGCGCTTGTTCTCCCTGATCAGGTCATACATGGGGTCCTCGTGGGCCTACACACACACACACACACACACACACACACACACACACACACACACACACAGCTACGTCAGTGCAGAGGAAGTCGGCGACACCTCATCCATTAACGGATTACAAGACATCATCAAGCGCCAATCACTCAAATTACATCAGCATTTCAGGGCACTTATCCGCACAATGTCATTACAGTGATAAAAGCTTACAGTCATTAAAACTTGGTGGCCATTGGAACTTGAATAATGACCTTGACCCTAATACCAAGAGTGATATTGTATATTAATCTTTGTAAAAAATGATTTTAGAATAAAAAATACAAATAAAACATATATAGCACCACACCAGTTGAGCTACAAGAACAACCACGTACACAAGGTATGACCCATCAAACGGACATGACTAACAGAGGTAATGTGTAACTGGAGCATCTGCAGGCCTTCTCTGTAGAGACTATGTAACTTCCAAATCTGGGCTTTCGACAGGCTTTGCACAATGTGACACATTTAGAGAGCTCTGACAAGGACACGCACCACCCTGAACTGCTCCAGTTTCTGGTTTCCCTTGATGAAGAATGGACACTCTCGGTCTCCAGTCCTGTGTCCATAGCGTTTGCATCTCCAACCTGCATGAGCCACACACAAACAAACACAGTGAATCTCCATGGAAAAGTCTATAAATGGCAATCAGGTAATGACAAAATGAAACCTAATGGTTGGACATATCTCTCAGGAAAGATTATTTGAAAATAAACTACTTGGCCTCCTCCCTAGTCCATCCCTATTTTCCTCAATTTTCTCTTTCCTTCAATGTCCAAAACAAGCAATTTGGGAAGATGTCAGGAAATGCCTGATTATCTTATTCTAAGTTATAAAAAAAACAACACATTCAGCAGTTTTTGCTTCACCGTCAGACTCTATAATTCAGAAGACCATGGCGCAGCATTTTCAGCCAACACACCCAGAACTGAACAGCAGTGCATCTGCAAAGAGCACACTGTCAAAAATGTGGTGAAACCCATGTTTGTCAATGAGGATGGTGTGTTGACAGACCCTTGATTGTCCGTTACATCACACTTATTGAAAAACATTGACTAGGCTTACATTTTTTTTTTACCCACCACCACCGCCATCAGCCTCAACCCTCCCTTCAATAATCTGGATTCATTCTGCTCTTGACAATGCATGCCTGCGCATTCCTAGGAGGAACAACCACACACTTGTGGAACATGTTTGAATGCTCCCGTGCCCAGCACAACTGAAAATAGTGTGGGACCAGAAGCTACGTGGAACAAACAATGGATGGCATTGTTCTCAGTGGAGCATACGAGTATGGGACTTACGGTATCTGTATACTAACTACCCCACACTCATTACAGATAGACTTGAATGGCTGACATGTCCGTCTCTGTTCATTTTTAGCATGCACACAAGTGACACCTTCTGGACTGATTAAGGTATTGACGCATTCATTCTCACAAAGTCTAAGCATGTACAGTATTTCCTGTTACTACTGTTATGAGCTGGATAAAATGGACCATGAAACTGATCGATTAGTATAACACTGATTTGAATACTCAAAAATACTCAATGGGGAAATTAGACACTGGTCAGGAATGGTTCTATAAAATCCTTGGTCACAGAAAGGAAATTGACACCTAAAGCAGGGTTTCTGCACATTTCCACAAATTGAACTTAAGACCATTTTAAGACTATAATTAATGACATTTTAGACTCATTTCATGCCCATACTAGCATAAAATATGAAGGAAAATCAGAGTCTCAAATGTTAGACGCTGTAAAGCTACAATCCTTAATTACAATTCAAAGCCACTTTTCAGTAGCTTTCTGTCCAGAGTGTGCAATTACATAAAACTCCTGAATCTATAAATGGGAAACAATGTGGTTTGGACAGCATAGACTATTCCAGCTTACCAATTAACCAGCTCATAAGGAAGGAGTGTGTTAGTCTAGTAATAAGATCAAATGTCAGCAACCTTTTGCCGGGGTGGAGGCATTCCCCTCAGTCACATGTGAAATTAACATGGACTTCTGGTGCTGTTGGCAGTACTGAGTATAATGTTATGCTTCATGTATGTTTGCTGTATTGTCAGTGTCATATGTATTGATTGTATTGGTTATTGAATCCCTTTTTACAAGTTTAATCAACAGTCAGTGCCACTTACACTGCATGACTTTCACTTCCTTCCCCAGGGGCATCCATAAGCCTTTGGTGGGAGCACTGGCCAGGAAGTCCCGTGCCTGCTCGTTGCCTGGGTCATTCGGGATGCAGTCCTCTGGTCGATCGTCATATTCCTGCAAAAGCCGGGCTTCTGTGTATTACTGAATACCCCACACTCCCAGACAGAGCTATCGCATTAGACTCTTCTGCAGTGATACCAGGGGAAGCCATGGTACTGACTTTAACCGTGCGAGACAGACACCACACCACACAGGCTGCAGCACACAACTTTAGCTAGCCTATCTTGTTTGAGCTCAACGAACCTTTATAAGTCCAGGGGGTGGGTTTTCATAGCTGAAAGAGGGGAAAGCAACAGATTAACGTTATCTTATTAACAGACAAGACATAATGTTAGGCCTAGTCTTCAAGTGAAACTAGACTAGCTAGACACAGCCAAAAGACGAATGTGTGTTCATAAATGTTTTCACGATGGCAAGAGTGCGAAGAAAAACATAAATAATGCATTGCAAGATGTTTTCATATCAATAAACACAACTTACAAAGTCTCCACATGCTTGATTTTCTGCACTTCGAGATTAAGTTTTTTGTCATGTTTTCGGATCTTCTCCTCCTCGTGTTTTGATTCCTTGTGTCTTTTATGTTCTCTCCTATCTTCCTTCTCTCGAGATCGCTTCCTATCTGACATTATAGCTAAATGTATTTATATGTCGAGGCCTATTAAATACACAACTTCAAATAACGGTGGTTAATATCATATTGCTCTAATGTCCAAGCTAGCAAACAACGAAATACAATGCTAGCAACAACCCATCGCTTCCGGGTAAAATGTTATTTCAAAATTAAAGTCACTGCGTAAACACAGTCAATGGGTAGAACCAGAGCCCGTCTTCCTATTAGACATTCTCTGGTAGAACTTCATCCTATATATCTGCAGACACTATGGATTTTGTTCCTATTTACAGAGAATGTCGTAGACGGGCTCTGCTATTTAACAGTTTGTTTAACTTTTAAGTAGAAACAGCCAGCCAACCAACCACCAAGCCCCTACTGCTCATTTGGCAGAAACATACATGTACTTTTAAGTCAAATATGCGTCTCCATTATTAGACATTCTCTGACACCACTATACAATTTTTTTACAGTCTATATGGTTTGAGCACATACACCATGTAATAAGCAACAACAAGAATAAGAATCAACAAGAATAAGAATAATTTGTTTTATTTTTTGAATACATTACAAAAGGGGTGAAATTACTACATTGGACCAGCAACAAAGTTATACAAATTCAAATATGACTGGCAGCATTGGTGTCTACTTGGATATTTTACTATACATCAACTAAATTCGATAAAAGGCAGAATAAGAATTCTTCTTGTCAACGTATCAACTACAGAAAAGCTCGACTTTGGTCTTTGCTTCAAAAATAAACTTGCCGAGTTGCATGTAAACATTTTCATTGCCTTCACCTTTTCCATGATAACAGCACCCATTTGTATGAAAAATGATTTTGTGAATATTAAAAAAAGGAGTTGCACTGTGATCTTAACAACACAGAAAAATAAATACACAGCCATGGGTATTTCCCATGCTTTTTCACTCTCAAAATTGAAGTAAAAAAAGTGATCTATACACATGTTAGCGACACAAGAGAAAAACAAATTGAATCATTACTTGTAAACGCCTCTTAACATACTGTGTAGTAAGAAAAAAGTATACATCACAAATTATAATTCAAAACTCCCCTCTAATTTGATAGGACTGGTGTGGGAGGCAACCAAACCACTCTGATAAAGAGGGTCATGTGAAAGGAGTGACAAGCAGGGGCCTGCAGAGGTCAATGCTCTCTGAGAGAAGCCCGATGAAGCGGGCCACATCACGTTAGCATTTCCCTTAGCTTTTAGCCTTAGCGAGGCCCTGGGATAGAAGGGAAAGAGTACACAAGTCTTACAAATGATGCTGCGCTAACTAGCCCAGCAGGAGGAGCTACAGGTCCTCCAGACAGGTGACCACATCTTTCCCCATTCGAACCAGCTCACTACATTCTCCTTATGGCCTGATGCAGAAGAGACCTTTTAAATAGGCTAGAGGCCCGTTGATAAGGTTTCAGCTGGTATGGCAGACACAGCAACAACACTTTCAGAGTGCTGACAGGAAGTCTTTCAGGCCCCCCTTCTTGGTCTTGGGGCTGTCTTCCAGCATCAGGAGCTTCTTTAGCCGCGAGAACGCTGACTTCTTCACACCTGTCGACTTCGAAGAACTGGTGGAATCGGATGACGCCACCCTGGCAACACAGAATACAACAGAATGTGAAAAAAAATAGTAATTTATTTGTTTAATGTTAGTTTCAGAGCAGCAGATTTGACAAAATGGTCTTACCTTGGTGTGCTAAAAGGTGTTTTCTGACTGGAGGCTGAGCTAGGAGTTGACATGGTTCCTTTGCTGGCCGACTGTGGGCTCTTGTGCTTCCCTGCATTTCTTGGGGTGTTTGGGTTCTTCACCAGAGTTGTGAGAAAGTCCCGGTTTGGTCCAGCTCTTCTGGATGTCTTATTGCAGGTGTGGCAGGTGGCCATCTGTAAGACAGAGCAATCATGGGTCATTAGAAAGACCATCAAACCGACATGAATTAGCAGATCATCTTCACTTGTCCATAAGATTTATACTGACCATTCCAGTCAAACCAATTCATAAACTTTAGCTGAATTTTAATGAATGTTATGGAAGCCAATTCACCTCAGAATCACCTCATTAGAATCAGTTCTGAGGTAAAGTTTGATAACAGAACTCACACAATGGGTATTTTTTTAGCAAGTCAGTGAGCATCCACATTCATACAAATGAATGTACTTAAAAACTCATAATAACATATCTATTTCAGTGCTGATATCACAAGAAAGGCAGCGCTTTAACTCCGCTAATTATCTAGGCCTTTCTTCATGAATATGTATAAGCCTACTGAAAACCATAGCACGTCTTAAGAGGGCTGACAGACAAAACCAAAGTCAAAAGAACAGCCGTGCACTTTCACTGGTGTCTGGGCTTTGTGTAAAATGAGAGGCAAGTGTTAAGGATGCCAAACACTCCTTATCTCGAGGCCCGAGTTTGCCATGCCAGCTGTGACAAGCATCTAAAACAGGGCGCCACCACAGGGTCGTGTGTGTCAGGCTGACAAGTAACATGGGTGGGAGGGAGAGGAGGAGGAAGATATGCTTCCATTGCCATTCTGCCCAGAAACCAGAAACCCACCCCCCATTGCCCCCCACTACTTTGACCTATTCTTAAAATTGATCATACCATTTCAGGATTTCAGGAATAGCCATAAACATACACAGACATACACATACACACATACATACAAGTGAGATTGTCCAAAACCAAAAAAAAAAAAAAAAAAAAAAAAGACGCATACGTTTCTGAAAAGCTGATGCACTTCTTTAAAAAAAAAAAAAAAAAATGGCCTTAGCGAGTCAAGATTCTCCTTCTCAAAATTCACTTTCTTCACAGAGACTGGGTCTCAATCTTAGCAATGACCCACTGGCGATGGTATGAGGCTTCTGTAACGACTCCCTAAGTGCCATTATGAAGGAGAGTGGCTGGTTTTACGAGTCCCTCTATAAACGGCATACCTTGTGCCTCCTGTTGTTAATGTGGAAGCTAAGGCACATGCTTTGCAGGAGTGCATCACGAGGGCTGCACATAGCTGCACCCAGATGATCTCCTACCTCTTACTTAACCACTAAACCCCAAAATTCTCTGCAAAGAGCCTTCCCCTCCTCAAACCCCCAAAATAACAATGCAAAGTAACAATCCCAAAGATATGAAACACAAAACAACTGCTACCGGATAGCAATTATGTCCCTGACTAAAGTATTCAAAGTGATGGCTATAGAAGATTTAGAAGTCTTTTGGAACAAGAGGGTGAGAGCAACAGTAACTCACCGAAACAAAGGTAGCCATGTTTGACAGTCGGACAGGTGGTCGAGTGAGTGTACACGAGTCTCGGATGGTCGCTTCTGTTCTCCTCCCGTGGGGACTGGGTTCTATGTTTACTACAGCTGGGAGGGAATGTGTCCAGGGCTATAAGGCCCAGCCTCGCAGACGCAACATCCGCTCGGCCAATCAATAACCAGAGTGGGCGGAGTTGGCCTGCTACATTCTTAACTGTCACTGGCCCCTTTTTTCACATTTGCCCTGCCAGCTCTGACGACTCTGATCCACAACAGAATTCCACAAGAACCTGGAATGGTTCAGAATCAACAGTCATTGTCCAAGCATTTGCCAAGTAGCCATCCCCATTTTGAAGGTAATGACAAAATGTGAAATGTGCTAACTTAATTCCCACTGTTAGATACAATGGAGGCCTAGAGAGGATTTCCAATAATAAACTGCCTCAGGCTGAAACAATTGATTGTCTGAAATGGAAGGTATTCCCTGGAAAATATTGACTCGTTTTGGGTTGCAAATGCCTTCTATCTAGGATTGCAGTTAAGAGGACTGAGATGATAAAAATGGTAAGAGAGGCCTCCTCTCTATGCATAAGCAAACCTTTTAGTTTTTGTTTTTTATTTTTGTTTGTTTGTTTTACCCAATTTCCATTATCACCAAATGGAATACACAAAATTGAGTAGGTGATGAATTCCCCAATAGCTCCATTTAATGAAATAACATTTATAGAAAAGGCATACAACTGGTTGTGAATATCAAGGAGAGAGTAGATCACAAAGTTCTTTTAGTGGCAATTTATTTGTCTAATGATGCAATTGTCTTTATTGTTTTTAGAAAAAACAACATATATATTATACATAATATCTTGCATTCTATCCTGGTTCTGTAGTGTAGTCTTGAACTTGTATCAACTATATCTGGCCAGATTGGCACAGAAAGCAGACAAAGTTTGCATGGATACAACCCATCCACTTTCAGTGGAGATCATGCCGCTTCCTTCTGGTCATAGATATAGATACCCTAACGTCAGAACCAACTGAGCAAAAAACTCATTCATTCCCATGGCAATAACCCAATTAAATAAGATGTGGGGAGGGGTATGAGAGGAGGAATATATGTGAAGTACTGTGCAGTAGTTTTAGTTTTATTTATTTATGACATTAGGCCTTTTAGGGAAGTGCAAAATACTCCTTTTTACTGTATTCTATTTATTGATGTGTGTATGTTATGTGTTAGATAAATAGTGCTGTAGATGTCTGGTTAAATGTTTGTGTTGTGGATTATGTGTCAACATGCCTATGCTGTAAAACAAGTTGCCTCTCGGGGACATTACAATTTTCTAAGTCTAAGTCTTGGACAACTCATTAAAGACTGAATAATATATTTATTAAATTAACATCTCAAACTTGAAATGTGAAAATCCACATCAAGAGTTATTGCATTTGTGTGTGTGTGTGTGTGTGTAAAACCAAAAAAAGCTTGAGGAAAATGAACATTGCCTATTATTATTATCACACTGGAGATGACCATTACTGCATACCAGTGGAAACTGTGACTGAAAGAGCTGACGGATTCATATTAAGAGTGCAGATGCTATCTAAAGCCTCAAACTCGGAGTTCCCCAAAGCCTATTGTGAAACAGAGACAGGGAACTGCTGTCTGAAAATAAAGACACTAGCTGACATCGATAACAATCGCACTATAAAAACTCACTATAAACACGGGTGGACTCGCTTTGTGATAAAGCTCTGTGGCTCAGTGCATGCAGGTGTGTGTGTGTGTGTGTGTGTGTGCATGTGTGTGTCTGTGTGGATGTGGGATTGTGTATGGAGTTGCCACTTTACTAGGGGATAAACAAAGTAAAAGTGAATGAGGGGCTGTTATAAACATCATTCGATACGGTCGGGCAGAGGATGTTTTGGAGAGAGGTCACCTCTGATGACTGAGAGAGAGAGGGGCCCCCTTTGGCTGTAGAATGCTATGAGGCAAGGCCATGGAGCCTCAAATCTGCTAAATTAGTGTCACTAGTCACTCTGAGAGCGTCCATAAATCTAGCACCACCTTCAAAAATACACACAAACAAGGCTATCGATGGATCTACAACACATTCATGACATGGTGACATGAAGTGGGATCCCCCTCAAAAATGCACGCATGCGCGCACACACACACACACACACACTCTGAGCTGTCAGCGTTTGTCACCCTTCTCATAGAGATGCATTGCAGCTGGGCCAACGCTAAGATTGATGCAATGCCAATAACATCTGTTCAGCTGGGGGGAAACTGCAGAGCCAGGGGCGAGGGGAGCTCAAGCTCAGCTTTTAGAAGGAGAAGAATTTATGCTGAGAAAGCTCTAAACAGGAAAACCTGCAAGATCATGAATGTCAAGTGAAAAGTCTGTTGCAAAAAAAAAAAATAAAAAAATAAGTTTTTAAAATGGCTTCCGTATTCTTCTAATTTGGCTGCAGCTAGTGTAAAAATTGGTGTTCAACACAACAGTGTACACATGTACCAAATGAGAAGGCAGTGGTATTTCAGCAGGGATTACAAGCAGGCTGGGCGAGAGACTGATTGAATTCTTAAGGTCAAAGACACACTTGGGAGGGGGGGGGGGCGCACCAAAGCCTGGGGGCACTTGGCGCAAGGCTGTAAACATCAAACCCACCAGCGAGACAGAGGAGCCGCTCACAGTTCAGACCCTACACACACACACACACACACACACACACACACACAAATCAATCCTTCAGACGAGCTCATTGTTATCTATGAATAGGCCGCCGTTTTAAAATATGCCCCACCACCCTCGCAACCCAGCCAAAGCAACTCACAGCCGGGCAAGGCTGGATCCTGTGACCTTGTTACAGAGAGCCATCGTCATCACACACTTGTGCATGTGCCTGTGTGTCTGTGTGTGTGCTTGGGTGTGAGAAACAAAGAAAACTAGCTCCAATAAGCTGGACACATGATCCTGTGTCATACTCATCGATCCAAGCCCAAGGGCCAGACAGACAACAGTTCACAGCCAGCAAAAACAACAACTCCTCACCCATTTCCACCTGTGCTTCTCTCTCCTCTCCCTCCCTCTCCCTATCTCCCTCTCCTTATCTCCTTGCTGGACTGGAGAAGTGGTTATCTGCAGTGGATCAGACACATATTTTCTGTATCTGGGTGATAAGATTAGAAACCACCGCACAAAGGGGAGCAAGACAACGTGACAACACACTGATATGCACTCATCCCCAGAAAGTGTGTCACCACGATCAAGCAAAACATTAAATGATCCCACACGCTCCTTCTTTGAAGTGGAGTTTAAATGCTTTCATTAAAACATGATGATGCATCGGCACTATTTGAAACACAGCCTCTTTTATTAATAGAGGCGTTTTAATTTGACTTCAAAGTCGGAGTGCATCTGATCATCTTCTGTTGTGGGAGTGGTGTGTCATCTTTTTGGAAGACGCCTCTGGATTACCATCTGCCACCACATCCCCATTGTGTAGCATAGTGTAGAGTAGTCCAATTTCAGATTCCATCTCTGCACTGTCTCCTTAATAGTGGCTGGCGCAACGTGAAACGCAGGAGGAGGAAGCAGTGAGACCGGCGCATGGTGTTAAGCCGTGCCCGAGAGGAACGTGACCAGAGGATAGACCAGTGGTGAGGCGCCCGTGATGAGGGGCTGAGGATAAACAGACCACCCACACACACACACACACACACACACCCCAAGACTCCATTCCATACGTCAAGGCTTTCCCTGAGACTGGAAATAGATACAGCGTCTATGCCATTCGATGCAACAGCTGGACGGCGCGCCACAAAGGGGGCAGACAAAGAGAGAGAGAGCAGACCTCATCAAACCCTGAACCTGGCTTACAATTGACTACAAATTCACTCAACAACACGAGCATGGACAGGTCAGAAATAGCTCTAATCCTAGCGGCTAGGTGCACTTCCTATATTTACATGAAAGCGTGTGTGTGTGTGTGTGTGTGTGTGTGTGTGTGTATTGGTGGAGCTTCGTCTGGACAGATGAAAAAGCCATTAGCCAAGCTTGTGGTGGGGAGAGCGGTTGTTGTGATGGGCAGAGGTGCTTAAAAATAACGCGCTAATGACCTGGCAGAGGGCCGCACGTGCACCACCTCTGCCGGGCATGTGGCGTATTGCAAAAGGCTCAAGGTGATTACTGGGCCAAGGCCAAGGGCACGGCAACTGCCTCCGCGGCTGTAGTCGCATCCATCGACGTCCACCCTGGGTCCATTCTCTAGGGCTTAATGCCATCAATCAACACATCTTGTGAAGCCCCTCGGATGGACATATTGACTCTCTGAGCTTTCCGTCCCATGATGGAAAGAATAAAACAAAAACAAACAAAAAAAACGTCCCAGATGTTCTTTCCATTTCATCCACCGTCTGGCATCTCTTGGTGACTTCATTCATTTCTGCTTATGAGGCAGGTGGCCTACGTGACAGACACAACATCATGAGATAGAGGATTGGGTGTGTGTGTGTGTGTGTGTGTGGGGGTGGGTATGTGTGTGTGTGTGTGTGTGTGTGTGGGGGGGTGGGTATGTGTGTGTGTGTGTGTGTGTGTGTGTGTGGGGGGGGGGTGGGTATGTGTGTGTGTGTGTGTGTGTGTGTGTGTGTGTGTGTGTGTGTGTGTGTGTGTGTGTGTATTACGTTTCTCTTTTCTGCACTCGCTGCGCATAGTTTCCGTATGGCGCAGTGGCAGTGGAGACTGGTGAGCGGTGCCTAATGCAGTAAAGCAGGCACACAGTTACCTGATTTAAAAACGTCCCCCTTGGGCACTGCATGAGAAATCGCAGGCATTAGGGGCAGAAATCATCCAACTGTAAACTGCTGATGCTGGATAAGATATTATTAAGGAAGGGATAGAGAGTGTGTGTGTGTGTGTGTTTGTGTATGTGGGTGTGTGTGTGAGAGAGAGAGAGAGAGAGTGGCCAAAAGGGTGAGAAAGAGTGTGCATGCTTGTGTGTGCAAGTGTGTGTGTGAGAGAGATAGAGACAGAACGGGAGAGAGAATATGTGTGTGTGTGCTCGTGAATAATATTTTATTGCTGCGTTTGCCATATTATCACCTTGCAACAGAACATAATGTTACAGTGCACACATACTGGCTCTGGATACAGCCTGCAGTAAATTACCTACATATATTTAGCATGGCAACATATGGCATATATTTGGCATGATGACATTTACAATCTTGCAAAAGCCAAATGTGCCAAGTGCCAACATTGTTTAAAAAAACAGCACCTCTCCCATTGCTCTGCTGTCAGAATGATTTCCGATTCACAACACGGGCATTTGCAACATGCAGCAGAGGCCAACCCCAGAGGACACAAAGGGCCGAGCCTGTGACTCCTCCTGACCCCAGACACACGAATAGATTGAGTAGCCTCCGGCTTGAACCCAGTGACCCTTCTGCGAGTTGGTTTGTCCAACAGGAGTGGACAATGTCTTGAAATGGGTGAGATAAATCCTCTAAAAACAAATATCCATACACTGACACTCACTGACAGACGTTCCACCTCACGTATTGTTGACTCAGATGCACTAACTTCGGATTAGGTAGTGTCTAGTCTTGTTAGTCAATCTACCCGGGGTATATTTAGGGTGGCTGGAACGTCCGACACGTCAGTAGGTGTCTGTGGCACTGTACATATGGATAGCCAAAAATAGTATTCCGCAATTAGCAGGCCTATCATTATCAAGTGCCATTTCATGATCATGATTCCCTTAGAAACACACACACACACACACACACACACACACACACAAGCAATGGGTTATGCTAAAGGCATTTAGCTTGAACACCAGGCCCGTATTCACAAAGAATTTTAAGGCTAAAAGTAGCTCCTAACTGGCGAATTTAGGAGAAACTCCTAAAAATAATGGGAGTGTCACTCGTAACTTTAGAACTCCTAATTTTTGTGGCATTTCACGTCGCAATGCCGATGTTTTGAAATGAACTTGCGGTTACAGGAGCTCTCAATCGCGATGGAATAATTGTGCATTGTAACTAAGGGATGCAATAACGGCACCAACAACCAAAACCATTCATCGCATGTAAACTAAATGTAACGTTTCATTGTAAATCAAATTAAATTGTTTCTCCTCCTTGCGACTCTACGTGTCTTCATACAGATTCATTTAAAACATGTTGCAAAAAATACTGCTTCAATCCGTAGTGTAGGCCCATTTCATTATGCTACTAGGCTATTTTCTTTATCTTTCTCTTATTCATTTAGGCTATTTATTCATCATCTTCCATCCTTTGCGGTACTTGTAAAGCGCACGTATTCTCACCAGCCACCTGTCACTCATCATCGTAGGGGAGGTTTCTGCCATCATTCCCCTGTTATAGGCCTAATCATCAGCCAATCAAGGTGGTCACTTCGATCAAGCTTGTGCATGAGTAACGTCAACGATGGCAACAGAGCTCTTATCTTAGGAGTTGGCATTTTTCCTTACTAAGAGTAGGTCTGAGAGGCTTTGTGAATAACTCCAAGCTAAAATCTTGTGGTGCGATTTAGGAGTACTCCTAGTGGTAAGATAAAATGCTTTGTGAATACGGGCCCAGAAGCAAGTGAATGCAGCAGCAGCAGGCAGTGAATGGAGATGATGACCGACAGCCATGAAGACCGGCGGAGCGTCCTTCTCCACTGTTTATGGGAGCTCTCGCTACAGAACGCACTCCCTCTATACGGGCAAGTCCATCATCTTTAATGGATCAAAACCACCTGCACAGTTATCGATCTGTGAAAGGAGAGTCTCTCTTGACAAAACAAAAACGATTCTGAGAGAAAGCAGAGGCATTGCATCCAGGTGGATTTATTGCATGTGTCTTTTTTGCTATATAAATAAATTTGACTTGAATTGACTTGACTAGAAAATCAAATCAAACCATATTCCTTTTGCTTCTCTTGGCTTTGAGTATTTCTGCAGGCACTTCGCCTGTCTAATGAAAAGTCATTAATGTATGGAACACCGACCTCGTGCCCCTTCCTTTCCTCTAGTGTCCTTGTTATCTGTGCACACTTGATTTCTGCTTCTTTTCTATTCGCACAGAACCGCGTCAAAGTAACAAAGACGGGACTTTTCTGCAGCAGACTGTCGTCATGTCATCTCGAGCACGTGCCAGCTGATCGAGGCGACATCCTCCAGCCCATTCAAGTTATTATTTCCCCTTGAAAGCTTTGATAGAAACACAACATGGAGAGGGAACATAAGCTCAAGGAATACGTGCTGTAGAGGAAATAGCTCCTAAAAGCAAAGCAAGACTAGAAATGTCTGAGTCTGAGAGTCTGAGTCTGTGTGAGAGTGGGTCTGAGAGTCTGAGAAATGCAGCAAATAAGGTATTGTTGGGAAGACAGCACGGCCTGTTGTAACTACTTCATGGATACCTTAGTTTAACCAAGTAAGGTAGAGGAGGTGAAGCAAACAATCAAGAGCCCAGAGCTGATGTCATTTAATATGGCGAGTCCACCCAACCGGCCCTTCCTTCTAGGGAAGAAACTCTAGTCCAGAACTCTGCAACTGCGGCAGACCCGGTGGGGAGCAGAGCCGTGGCTGCCAGCCCACATCGATGGTATTTTTCCGCTCTCTGGTCACGGCATCATGGGAAAAGCCCCTGTGTGACGGTGTGGCCGCTCAGACAGATCAGTGGACCCGGCCGGGGTCAGCGCTGAGGCTCGAACTGACCACCAGGCAACTCATTAATGGTGAGGTGAGCCAGATATCGAGCTGTCCCTAAACTGGGTGGCTGTTTTGGGTGAGGCTGTCGGAGAACATGCAGTGATCTGTGGGGTACTGGCTGGCTGGCAAAGGTTTTAGAAGCTTTCCAAGAGTGGATGACACACAAAAGGGCAAACCATCTTTGCAAACACCTGCAGATATCTTTGCATAGGCATGGTGCACGTCTACGGATATGAGACTATGACGTGTGTGTGTGTGTGTGTGTGTGTGTGTGTGTGTGTGTGTGTGTGTGTGTGTATGGCACGGAGGGGGTACAATGCAGTGTAATTGATTTTTTTCATTACAAGTGACACGTATAAACAAGTAGACAAAGTACATTTCAGCTCATCTGGTGTTTATGTTGGCCAGTAAACACATGACCAAATGTCCCATCAGAAAATGACCATGCTCTGCCAGAAGAACACAGGATAGCACTGGGCACAGAGTTTAAATGGGCACATAACAGGCCTCCGTGATCCCAGTACTCACCAGACCGCTGGAGGACCTCCTGAACCTGCAGAGGACGTCCTTCTGCTCTAGGCTGAGCTTGTGGCCCTTGGCTTCCCTACCCAGCAGCCTCTGCAGCCGGGCCGAGGGTCTGCGCTTGGGCCGCAGCCGCACCCGGTGGTTGTCCGGCTCCCTCCACTGGAAGCAGAACGGACACAGCGCCTCTGTGGACGCCGCATCGTCTAAAGGGAAAGAGAGAGAGGGGGGGACAAAGGTGCCATGTTGAATTAGTCCTGAGAATACAGTGCATTAACGGTGGTTTGAATACATGGTCTCTTCCCAGACTGGTGCTACACACGTTACGTGGTGCTTGAAGTGTGGTTCCCCACTTCAGTGTAAAGCGATTTGAGTAGCCTACCTAGATTAACTGCTCTATGAATGCAATGTGCTGTTGTTTGTTGTTTATTGTTTGTTTCGGGATCGGGCCAACGCAGCACAAGGTGTGCAAGAGCAAAACAAAATCAGGCAACAATAATCTCAGATGATGACAATGCATCGCACAAGAGAACAGCTGACTGAGTAGAAGGCCGAGTTGTTTCCAGAGCTACCTCAGCAGGGTGTATGTATCTACTCTCCAGTCTCTGCCAACTAGGAAGCTACACAAACCACAACTGAGGGCATTGATCTATTCTGAGGTTCTGAGCTGCACTGAGATCCAACGGGGGGGGGGGATCAAAGCCCTGGGAAGCTTTTCCGACAGGATATCATAGTGGACGGGCTGTTTGCTGTCTGCCAGTGGCTCCGGGCCTGTGAGAGGGGCCAGACAGCGCTGAATTTTAACAGGGCCAGTGAACACCTCACATGAGGTCTACCGACTGACCTAATGGGATTAGTGGTTGATTAATTTTATTTTATTTCTTTTTTTAATAGAGACTTAGACTTTTTTTCCACTGACAGGTCCAGTTTTGTCTAGCCAAGGGTGGCTAAAACTACTACTTGTCATAGAAATTGGCTCTGAAAGTTTAGATGAGTGAAGTGACAGCTGAACAGGAGAAATGAAATAAGGAGGAGTTATGTAACTTACCATCCATCTGCTGGGTTTGCCTGAAATGATAAAAAAGCTATTTAGTTGACTCTGCAATGGTGCCAAATGTAAACAAGAAAAATATCACCAAAAGTAATTGTGCATGTCCCCAAAGCCTACTGAACATGATGAAATATTTTCATAACTTAGAAAATATTTGCTGAAGAATTGCATGGGATATTATTTGCAAGACCAATTTTCAAACCCAACTCATTCTTGCTGACAGCCATGCATAAGCATAAACACACACACTCACACACACACACACACACGTTACATTTCTACACTTATCCCAGTGGTGGTTAGTTAGTTAGTTAGTTTATTTGTCCTTACATAGGAAATTTGTTTTAACATACCGTACGAGCCTCACAAACATGAAATATAGGTACACACAGTTACGGTACTTCACCCACCACCCTGTTACCACATACCCCACCCACATAGATGTCAACAGCACATGTACAGCACATATACAGCACATATACATCACATTACACAGATACAAACAGGAAAACCATCACCAGTTGGCATTACAGAGGAATGAGGGCGGCACAGTGATCCATCACCACTGTGTGTTGTTCAGTGCTGCTATTGCAGAGGGCACAAAGCTTTTCTCAAAACGCACTCGCTTCCACCCCATAGCCCTGTATCTGCGTCCAGATGGAAGCAGAGTGAAGAAGGGATTGAGGGGGTGGGTGGGGTCATGAGCGATGGTCTTTGCTCTGTTCTTGGTGAGTTTATTGTTGAGGTCTGATAGATTAGGGGTGGGGAGGCCTATTGTTTTGGCTGCGGTATGAGTGATGGGTGTGAGACAGTTTCTGTTGGCAGCAGTTAGCATGTTGAAAAAGCAGGGAAGGCAGTAGAGGAGTATGGGCTGGACTATGCTTTTGTGAGGAGCAGGTGACGGGGGGCAACAGAAAGTGATCTGGTGACGCCTTACTTCAAGCATACTGAAGTACAGTGGGGAGAATAAGTATTTGAACCTGTGCTAAAGTTGACTAAAAAGAGGAATATTAAATAATCTGTTAAAAATTGATCTTAATGCCTAAATTAAAAAAATGAGTAAAAATCCAACCTTTAAGATTTTACAATTTTAGTGAATGAAGAATGTATCGTAAATAAATAAATAAATGTTCTTCCTTAAAATACAGGGGTAATAAGTATTTGACTCCTATGTTAAATTCCCATAGAGGCAGGCAGATTTTTTATTTTTTTTAAAGGCCACTTATTTCATGGATCCAGGATACTATGCATCCTGATAAAGTCCCCTTGGCCTTTGGAATTAAAATAGCCCCACATCACCACATACCCTTCACCATACCTAGAGATTTGCATGGTGTATTTTTCAGTTAGCCTATTAGCTGGTTCGATTCACATTAAACTCAATGAACATCAAACCAGCTAATAGAATTAACCAAAAAAAAAAAAACACACCTCAAATTAGTGGCAGAGGCTCAAACCAAGAAATGCCACGATGAGTGTCACTTGGCAGTTCTCCAGACAAACTTCCTCAGCATGAAGAGTCAAAGTAATTTGACTGGTTCTAAAATATGCTTACTACCATATACAATACACACTCATAAAAAAAAACTCTGACATGGTCAGACCTGGAAATCACAATGGCAAGGTGTGCCACAATGTAGCATGGCAAAAGGAGCATCTAACTGAATGAAATCATGTCATCACCAGCTAATAGGCTAAGCCACACACAAAAAAGAAACAAACAGCAAATTCTGACTTTTCAACTTAAATCTGAACCAGCCACAACACTGAAAATCACACAATCAGTGATTCACAATCACTATAGTGATATTCAATGAAAATGGATTCCCTCATCACAGGATTGCGTAGGATTCACAGGATTTTATTACCAAAAGAGAACAAATCAGATAAAAAACATCCACCTCTGCTCACAAAAGCAGGCTTCAGCAGAGCTACCATTTCAGTGAATTTCTTGCCGTTGCCAGAATATACAACCACCTACACTCTAAAGATGTTGTTACATACCTGCACTATTTGAACAACACAAACACAAAAATGAAAACTGTTTAAAAAGGGACTGAATTGGTTTAGCCTAGCCAACATAAAACAGTCAAAACATCAGTGCAATAGTAAAATATGAGAGAAGAGTATCCTCTCCTCATCAACACCCCAGTTGCCAGCTCCCCTTCTGGCACTAGAGACGAGAGCGGTCTGAACCGGCCTGTGCGAACCCCTCATAATGCTCAGCTAAAATTAGCAGACGGCACTAAAACCTGACTCATGAGATTTTGTTTATTGGGGCTCAGAGGGAGGACAGAGAGGTGCACGAGCTGCGGTCAAGCTGCGGGGAAAAAACGAGGCGCTTGGCGGTTCAAATGACCTCCGACCGCATGCCAACTGTCCGCAGGGGGTTGGGGGGGGGGGGCTTGGCGATGATGCCGTCATCCTCAAAACACTGCCCTCCCCTCTTCCCGGCACGATGCCCATGGCACTGGAAGAAGAAAGCCAAAGAGGCATAATCCCAAAGCCTGGCGTAGCTGACTCACTCGGCCAAGCATTTGCCCGAGGGCAATCAAGACTGGACTGTTAATTTGGAGTGTGGGGGGTATTCACAGACTCAGAGTAGCCCTTCAAAAATAGCCTCAGACAGGAGGTTTTTCATTTTGTGAATGTGCACTGGACTAATCACGCACAGTTTTGATGATTGTGGCTACTTGACCCCCTGAGGAGGCTCTCCAAAACTGACATTCTGGCTTTTCATTCCAGGCACGTCTTCTCTGAGAAGTAGATCTCATTATGCCAAAGACGTTTCCTATGATATATTCACGCAAAAGAAAAAAGGGAGACGCACAGCAATGAGAGAGGGGGCCAACATCGTGCCCAGTTTGAGAATGTGCTCAGTTACGGCCTCCGGTTTTCATAACGCTCCAGGAGTGGCCCAGAAAAGATGAGACCTTAAAAACAGTCACCCAGGGAGGCTCTGCATGTTTCGCCATATGAGTATGTGATGGAGGATGTGATACCATGGGGCCCCATTCCCTTCACAGCACTAATTGAATTAACATACTTGTCATGCATCTCCTTTTAAGCACACACTTAGGAGAGATTAGAATCAGCTAATAGGCGCAGCCCTGTTTGTCAAGCTAGATGCTATCAACAAAGGCTTCTTTTGGCCCTCTCCAGGACCACTTCCCCATACCATCGCGTGTAGACGGGTGGGTTGGGAAATCGTATTGGCTCATTTAGCCCGCAGTTGTGCAGCAACTTCACCGCGCGGTGGTTGTGGTCACTGAAGAGGGCAGTGCAGGCGGGCAAAGGGGAGCCCTGCGGTGGAAGTGTGGCACCGAGGCCTCTGGCCAACAGCTGCCATCGTGTCTGGTCAACACGTTCCAATCGAAAGCAACAGCTAGCTCACAGGCATAAAGCTGGGGTTGGCACTGGGAGTGGGGTGTGTGGCAGACAAGCGATCAGGCAGATAGATGAGGTGCTGGAAGTGGGGGGGGGTGCGCAACATGAGATGGCCCCAGCTCAATCATCATGGAGGGGATACTAGCGTCATTCTGGGCAGCAGAGCTGCCATAGCAGTCATTCCTCCAGGGGTCAGCTGCCCGTAAGATACGCACTCTGCAGCTGTGACTCAGGCCATAGCCAGTCCACAGACGTACGAGACAAGAGAGAGCGTGTGTGTGTGTGTTGTATAAGTGTGGGCAGCTGTGGGGCTGGAGTTATGTAGGATAATGAAAACAAAAACAATGCGTACGCAGAGAAAACATCCAGGATGAGTAATGGAAGCACTCAGCCTACATCCATGTTTGACTCTGCCCATGCACACAGAGGACCATAATGTACACAAACAATGAGTCAGAGTACAGCATGTCCCACAATGACTTTATACACACATACAACCAATTTCACACGCGCACCCTAATACGGACAACAGACAGATAGATAGATAGATAGATACTTTATTGATCCTCAAGGGGAAATTCAAAACAGAGAAATGTCTTCGGGGCCAACTTTTCTCATTGCCTATCTTCCTCTATTGTTGTTCAGATTATTATTATTATTATTATTATTATTTGAAGACTCCAGATAGTCATACTGTATATTTATGCAGTATAAACACAAATAACTGACCAAATGAACTAATTCCCCAAAACATCCCCCACCCCCCATTAAGGTACACAGGTTCTGTGAGCATGACGGATGGTGAGCAAATTTCGAAGTAGAAATTCATAAGCACGTTTAAGAGTATAAGGGATATGGCTATGGACCGTGGTGTGATTCCTAATACAACCAAAACATACCCCGGGTTCTACCGGCTACAAAGAAAACAGAGAAGCTCGAGCATTCTTCCCTCACCTCAATCACAGCTGTTGCCTATAGCTTACTGTTTGTGCCTGAGAAGGCTCACCTTTCTCCAAAATGTGGCTTTTTCAGGGCAAGTTGCGGTGCAGACGCCTCGACCGTCTGGACAAAATGCAGCAGGCACGAAGCCATCCACACGAGTGCCGCAAGGAAATAGTGACTGACGGCCGTGACTTTTTGAAGGCTCTGGGTGTTTTGCTTTCCATTCAGCCATGGCCGCAAGTTTCCTGGCTCAGGTGCTGACTGGTGACAGAGAAAACTGTCCGGGTTTGAAACAGGCTGGGCCTGGGCCAAAGCAAACCACAAGGACACGCTAACGTGCCGGTCAGACATTGTCTCTCTTTCTCTCTATATGTCTGTCCAGTTGAAATGAAACTTGCTCAGTTAAACTTAAGAAAGTCAAGTCCCACCTATGCAGGATGTGCAAATAAAACTCTGGTGCTTTTCTTTACATTCAGAGGGCAGGGTCCATAAATTATTCAGCGAAGTGTGAAGAAAATAAGTACAAACACCAAAAGTTCTCTCTCTGTCTTTCTTTCTCTCTATGTGTCTGTCCAGTTGAAATGAAACTTGCTCAGCTAAACTTAAGAAAGTCATGGCCCACCTCTGCAGGATGTGCAAATAAAACTCTGGTGCTTTTCTTTACATTCAGAGGGCAGGGTCCATAAATTATTCAGCGAAGTGTGGAGAAAATAAGTACAAACACCAAAAAAGAAAGGAAGAAATCTCAAAAAGATACAGTAGAGGGCTCAGAGAGGCCGGAGCAGAATACGAATTTGAGTCATGAAAGGCTTTATGGGAAAAGGCAGAGGGGACAAGCAGAAAAGAAAAATCTTAGTGACCTTGACAGCTGCACGTAGGCCCTTCACCGAATAGAGGATCGGCTTACGACTGTCCCCCAATTCCCTCTCTCTCTCTGCAGGGGTACGCGCATTAAGGAAAGTGCAAACCGGACGTTCATATCATTTACAGCTTTAAGCTAAAGCTGGGCGAAAGAAAAACCATGGTATGGTTGTGTTGAGTAAGGAGGGAAGGATCCCTATAACTTTACAGTCCTATCCCTTTGCTATCCCTATAGTCACCCCATGTACCATCCATGTACACACTGATTAGCAATCAAATTGAGTCATTAAGTGAAGAGTTAAATGTGATATCAGGTAGCATCTGGGAACAATTGGTATTTCTAGCGCATGGGCACAACAAGCATTAAAAGCACAAAAGGAAAACATTAATTGGCAAACCTGGATAAAGGTTTTTCTGTATACAACAGTCCCAACTAAATCAGGACAGTGGGTGAGCAAGGTCAAGGTTTTCAAGCAACATTTAGGCCACCATTTATAATCATAGCCCCTCCCCTAACTACCTGTCGACTGTTATTCTGGGAAATAGGTTAGTCGCCGTCTGTGAGGAGGGATTGGCCTAATAGATTACCTGCAGTAATCATTACTCAAAAAAGGGCTGATGCCCTCGACAATCAGGTTCCATTCACTTAAGCTGCAGCTTGTATGTCACTTATTTTATAGGATATGACTTCTAATTTCAATGGAATCAGTCATGTCAATCAACCTCAATCAGTGTGTACCAGAGCCGAAGGAAAGAAAGGAGTGATACTCTTGAAGCTCTGGAGAGAACCTCTGTTGCCCCCTAGGGGATATGTGAAATATTACAATAATAGTGATGTATGTTTCACAAAGGTAAAAATATTCAACGTGTTAACTTACATGAGAAATCGAGCCAGCTCCGGACAGGTGTCTTTATAAAGAAGAGAAGCTTCCGTCAAAAACGAATCTTTTCCCATGTTTGGATAGGTCGGAGACGTGTGTAAATATGTTCATATGTTAGCCGGGTGGCTAGTTAGAAAACTATAGTTCCTATAGTTCACGTGACTTATTGCACTGCAAATGTTAAACATCAGTTCTAAAACAATCGATTACATAATATTCGTATCCTACAAACCAATTACCAACGATATAACATGCACAGTATAATGTTAAGGCAAAGAAATCCTGGTCAAGAGCGAGAGCACTTGCATCCATAAGGCAGTAGCACATGTATCCGGGTTGCCCACAATCCTTCACAAGAAAACTAATGCACTCTGGGATACGTAGTCGTAAGGACGCGAAGAGGTCAATGTGAATGTTTTGGTCAAGGCACAATTGTCACTTATATAGATTAATATATATAATATAAATTAACACATTAGAATATAGGGTACCAAAGTGTGATCTGTAGTATTTAGTAGTTAAACATCCTCATAACGTATGTCTGCCTAATCCCATAACCATAACCATAATGTAGGCCTATATTGCTTATAAAGCTAGAATTTGATCAATAGGCCTATATTAGCATAGCCTACCCAGTGTCTACAAATGGATCTACAATGTAAATAGACACATTTGATCATATTGACCTATAGGCTTAGGCTACATCAAACTTTGTTAATAGGCCTAATAATAAGAACAACAATCCCAAAATGGGGTTGGCCTACATTATCGCCAATTAGACTGTTTTTTGACCAGGACCCACATCTAGCCAGACCTAGGCCTACCTGACCTGGCTGACCTTATAGCCTACCTGACCTGGCCTATATATAGCTTACCTGAGGTGTCATTTCATTATTACTGACCATGTCATAGGGCTATCAGCTTTGCAATAAATCTGTGTCTGAAAGGGTTAAGACTATTATATTCTTTTTTTTCACAATTTAGTTCATATGAGCCAAAAACAAATTGGTTACAAATAGCTTCTCACCAGTGTGAAATCAGGACAACTCACCTTGACCTGTTCTAGCCTTTATGCTCAACGTTCCTAAATCTCAAGAGGAGGGGTAGGCTAGTCAAGAGTTTTAGCCTTGGTGATATGATATATTAATTTGACAGAAAAAAATGAAAAGTTGCTTATATGGTGAAACAAACTGAGGCTTAAGGTTATGCACTGTTTGTTCCCTAGAAATGTCTGACGTTGCCCGACACTGGGCAGCAATTATACGCTCACCGCCCCATTTCTGATCGCACCATGGGGCAGACCTCCCCCTAGAAGTGTCTTGCGCCTCCTCATAGATCCAGCAGGAAAATAATCACATTGACTCCTGGAAAAAAATCCCCGGAGGTGCCGCGTCTATGAAATTGGATATTTAAAGGCGACGCGGAGCCGCTAGCCGCAATTCTCTGCGCTGACTCTGGCTGAGTGAGGACATCCGAGAGAGCAACAGAATCGGGAACGCACCTTGACAATGCTTCGGCTTGCGGGGTGATCGTGACTTGACAAGAAATAAGTTACCGATAATAGACTAGGCGTTTGGCTGAACATGACTGAAGATTCGTCAGGACACAGATGCTGAGAGCCCCATACGAGACACCTGCAGTGTCTCTCTGATACGCGCTCCCCAAAGCCCCGTATCAGTATCCCCAGTCAGTGCTTAAGCACGGCTGAGGGAAGCGAGCGAATGGATCACTCTCACGTAGCCCGCATGGAACTCAAGTAGCCTAGACTATGGCCCACAGGTAAGTGGATCAATTTGTGTCCCTTAATTTGATTTATTTGAATAACATTTTAACACCCTCATGCAAATGTATTGTTTCTATTGTTTCAATTGTCGTGTCATGTGTCAAGTATTCAACGTAAGAGCATATGCTATAGAGATATACATTTAGAATGTTTCAGGCTTTTTTTTTTTTTGACGTTTTCTCTTGTTAAGAAGTCTGAACAGGTCTGGCATCACTTACCTCGGAACTAAGGCGTGTGAGTGTGGGTGTGAGTTGCTGTCCAGCCCTTGCTGACAATTCGAAACAAATCCGCAAGTAAGATCATGTCGGGGGCATTGTAAATAATTTAATTTAGCTATGGGCTATGTGATTAACTGTCAGCATATCACATTGTAATGAACATCAAAGTTGAGGCAGATTGAGATCATAAATGTATGTTTCCCCTTCCATGGCTTCCCAGCACATCAGAGCTGTGACTGTTCAGAGATGAGAACGGGAGACGTTCATATCACACAACTTGTAAAAAGCAAAGAAATGACCTTCATTACCCATAACCCATTAGGCCTAATAAACATTTCGCAGCCTGTAGGGAATAGGATTCACCATAGCCTACCAAGAGGCGCCTCTCACCCTGTCTCAGGACTGACAGGAGACGGACAAAGTAACGCTGCCCTTGCAGCACGCGGGCAGAGGGTGCTATCCAACAAATATGTAACGCAACACCAACTCAGATTGTGCTGAGCCGGCGAACGCAGCCCCGTCTCCAGTGATGTGAGGTGGTGGAGAAAGGGGGGGGGGCTACTGAAACTGCCACTTACAATTCGTTACTGTTAACTTGTCAAACCACTTCTTTACTGCGAGACACATCTTAATTAGTTTTCTAACACCTCTCACATCACAGGCGAATGATCATAGGAAGATATCCTGCAATGGGACGTTTGAATTGTGGTTGGCTTTACTGTTCTCACATTTGTTTTTGTTTCCCTGCTGTTCATGTCACGTAAAGATGATACAGTCTGGCTTTAAATGATTAGAGGGCTGGCTAGATGGCTAGAAGTCCAATCTTTATTCAAAACAAGTTCTCAAACCCAGAATACAAAAACATTTATCCTCCCTTCACAGTCACAAAAGAGGCCCTGGCCTTTGGAAATGAGTTATTTTTTATTAGACTATTCAACCTATTCTGCAGCATTGACCAGATCTATCATCTTTACTGTCAGACCTGTCTGATGCTTGGCAAGACTTAATAGAAATGCATTTAAACGTCTTACATTTAGTATCTGCAGGGATGGAGATAGACTTCCAGGCTGTGTATGTGTGTGTGTGTGTGTGTGTGTGTGTGTGTGTCTTTGGGGAACTGCAATTACTCTCCAAAAGGAGGATCTGTCTACCTTGGTTGGGTGCTTTCATTTGGTGGCAGATGGATTTTTGGATGAGTCTAACACTTGGCCAAAAGAGTGGCGTGATTGTTGTTGGGGTTTTTTTTATCTTTGAGTGCCATTTTTTTTGGGACCCCATCTAATTAGGCGTGCCAGCCTCCTCTCTTTCACACACACACGGGTTCCTCTGTTTATCTTTCCTGCGGTTAAAAAAGTCTGTTAGACTCAGCATCAAAGTGTTGATGCAAAGCTCTATCTCTCCCTGATTTTTTTTCTTTCCCATACCGCTCTAGACACCATGGTGCAGGATGCCCTGCACTGCCATGCATAATCAGGTTTAAAGAGAACAAAACATGTCAGCTCTACAAAAGGTTCAATGTGGTTCTGAGCCTAGACAGAAATCGGGCCCTTTCCACAGCTAATTCTTATGCTGCCCAGCCTGCAAGACTCTGAAATAAGAGAAAGAGTCCAACAGAGCAGAGAGTGCAGCCCAGTAGAGAATTAGAATCATATCTTAAACTTGGGAAAATGACTGGACAAAATTGGAAGATTATGTTATAGGGTAGAACTGTAATATGTCTGTGTATTATACACTGTATTGTCACTGTCTATTTATTGTATGTCAGAATGACACCAAAAGCTGCAGGCAAATTCTATATACATACTTGGCAAATAAATGCTGATTCTTATTCTGAGATGGAGATGATTTTTTGCCATTGACATTGTGACACTGGCAACATGGAATACAATAAGGAATATCTAGATTTGCTATAGACCCTTTCATCAATAAAAACAAAAACAATGCTTGAACGTTCTATTTGGGCCCCAATCTACTTCCTCTGCATTAAGATAACATATGGAATGTTAAAAAGGAAGTCTTGTGGGGCCAACTATGATGCTGATAATGGAACTCTCTTGAAAGGGTCCATAGACTTACTTGAAAGGAAGTTGAGTTAGACTGACTGTTTATGTAAGGTTTATTAAATATTTGTTGAAGAGCTGCCATATAGTTGATTGACTACATGGGCGAATGAAATCAAGGGTTTCCCAAGGAGATGTGAAATGTTTGTAAGAATGCTGTGAGGAAATGAGAGAGACAGAGGGCCTGGGGGCATTTGACTTGCACATATCTTACCACAAAAAGCTTATTGATAAACAAGTAAAGCCAGCCACCCACAATTAGATATTGTATACGGTTGAACCAACACACATATCCTAGTCAAGCGACGGGCCAAATGCTCGATTGTTCCTCGACGCCTCTGACCACTACAGAGGCACAGGCAGGTCCAGTCACCACACAATAATCCACAATAAGTGCTCCTGGTACCATAGGAGGAAACGGCTCGAGTGAGGAATGAGGGATTGTGGGCCGAGGGGCTCCTGCGGGGGGGGGGGGGGAAACATCCCAAGCTCGTTCCGGGGACACTGGGCCGCTATTGTTCGGTGGCACGTGGAACCGTGGGCCTGTTTTTTTCTGGTGGGCTCTTTTGTAGAGAACAGAGAACAAAAGGGAGCCGTTGCACAGTCCGAACATCAGGTCACACGGCCGGCCTACTTTGTGGCCCTAAGCCCCCAGGCTGCGTGCTGGCACCCGGACAAGGACTTTGGTTTGTTTGCTGCTGTTGTTGTTTATTTGTTTTGATTTATTCCTCGTCATTAAATGCCGTTCTTCTGCAGGTCATGAATCATCATTGCTTCTCACTGACTGTGGTGATGCATCACTTTTCATTTGGCCAGAGCCTGCAGTGAATGCGTGGCAGCCCATTCTGACATCTCTCTGCAACATCAACTAATCGAGGGGAGAACCATTTCTAGAAGAAAGGGGCATTTAAACATTTGGTTAGCAATTCTGCACACGCATCTGTTTCGCTGCCAGTTGTCATTGTCCTGATTGCGTAAATGGTACTTATTATAGGCTAAGTCAATACTTTAATTACAACTCTTATTAATTGCCGGCAGCCACTTGAAACACATTTGAAATCAATTCCGTTGTTGCACTAATAATAAAAAAGCAATTCTGACTAATGATTGCAATATAAATGCATAATAGGTGGCCTATTTCTCTCCCATTATGAGCTTTTGCCCCCGAAGTGGCAAAGAAAAAAAATGTAGTTCAGTGAGTTTTACTTTTCTTTGTAAAAGTCATTCCTCATTGTGACTAGCTAATATTCATTTTTAAAGCTATTGGGTTTTTTGCTGTGATATATTAACATAGACAGAGCTCTCGCCTACCAACTGGAGTCACTTTGAACTCCTTTTAAATTTAAACCTTTTTTTGTTTTCTCCCACCATAGCCTGTAGTTCTAAAGCATTTTCAAACGTCATGACAGTATAATTCTGTGCTTTTTCCTCTCTTTCCATCTCTCTCTCTCTCCACTTCCTCTGTCATGTACAACCTCTCACAAACACATCCCATCTCTCCCATCTGCTAGATCATCTGATCTGGCCAGGTTTGGCCTCTGCAGCATTTCTCTCTCTCTCTCTCTCTCTCTCTCTCTCTCTCTCTCTCTCTCTCTCTCTCTCTCTTTTCTCTTTCTCTCTCTCACTGTCTCTTTCACTCTTGTTCTCTCTCTGCTCTCTCCTGTCTGCACGGAAGTTTCCCATCTTCTCCTCTTTCAGTTCACCTTGCCAGGGCGTCCTTGGAAACGTCTGGCGCCACACAGCGCTTGTCCCAGCAGTTTCGGAAGTAGGTTGGACCCATTTTCCCACAGAGAGAAAGAGCGAGAAAGAGAGAGAAGAGAGAGAAAGTAAGAGAGTAGAGCTGGGAGACATGCAGCTGATGATTGCTGTCGGTCACACCTCAGAGGATGCTGAGAACGAAAGAGAGAGAGAGAGAAAAAAAAGAGAGGCAAAAAGGAAATAAAGAGAGAAAGATGGATAGATTATTATTCTCTCACCTCCCAGAAAAGAGATTAAGTAGGGAAGGATGATGGAGAGCTTAGATGGGGTTGGCTTTATCATTCCTATTACCTTGAAAGGATAAGGGACGTGTGCAATGATCAAGGGTTGGAGACGAAAGAAAATGGAAATAATGGCAATCTACAGTCTGGAATGGATTGATAGCAAGGAAATGGAATCACAGCTGTGGCGGTTCTGGATACATTTCTGCATTGCTGTCGCAAATTGTTCTGGAATTGTTCCAAAACTCCCCCGGGAAACAAACATCATTTTATTTTTGTCTCCCCACCTCCTCAACAGTATAAATATTTCAGCCAAGGTAACAGTGGGAATTTTTAAGAGTGTGCGTGACACAGATTCCTGTCATTAACCTTGCTCTGCTCGTGTGCAATTTTGGGCCACACCAGTGCCTCCTCTGAGGGAGGGAGGGAGGGGGGGGGGCTGAAGAGAGCTGGGTGGGCTTGCCTCATGTGGACGCAAGGTGAACGAGAAGAGGGGAGGCTATTTTCAGTGTGTGTGATGAATGTGGTGTCCATGACATGGAAAAAACACATTACCTTGCTCTCTCTCTCTCCCTCTCTCTCTCTCTCTCTCTCTCTTTCTCTTACTCTGTTTCTTATCTCTTTTTTTTTTCTCCCTCTCTGTCTCTCCACTTCCTGTCTCCATTTCACTCACTCCCTCCCTCCACCCTCGTTCTCTTTCACTCACACTCTGTTCTCATCATTCTCTCCTCCTCCTCTTCCTCTCCTCTCACCTTCATCCGCCCTCCCTTCATTCCTTCCTCTATCGACACCTTTCCCTACCACCTCACTCTCATATTTCCTCTCTCCTTCTCTCCCTCTCTCTTGCTCTCACTTTCTGTCTCTCATATTCCCCGTCTCTCTCTCTCTCTCTCTCTCTCTCTCTGTCGCGCTTTCACAGGGAGCATCTGATGGAGCGGGCGAGGCAGCCAGCTGAAGGTGACCTGTGGCTTGGCCAGGGGCTGCAACACAGGACATGGGAGCTGCCTCTGCCTCCCGCTCGTGTCTTGTGTTGCAGCCAGTGGACTGGCCACTCTCCCAGCACCAGCATCAGCCGGAGCGATGGATAGAAGGAGAGCGAGGGAGAGAGAGGGAAAGAGAGAGAGAGGCTCTGCTTCCCACTCCCTGCCCCACATCAAGCAGCGAAGCGACATCACACGGCATGGGCGCTGTCTTGCTTTGGCAACATCAATGGCGGTGATGTCGATTTATTTCTAACTTTACATTAATATTCAATTTTCTTTCTAGTTATGTCTTAAAGCAGATCCTTTTTTGTCCCTCCAGGGTGATTTAGGATTCTGAGTCTTTCTTTTCTCTCGAGGGATTTAAAAACGATGTTGTGTTCGCCTGAATAAGGGCCTCTGGTAAAGAGCTGTATCCTTGCTTAGAGGGATCAAGTGCCAACTGTACGTGTAACATTTCTGATGCTCTAATTCTTACATGAAGAGATGCTGTAAATGTTATAGTTAAAAAATCGCTTGAAAAAGAGCCCAAGTAAAAATGAGCAGGCATCTATTTTTAAAAAGAGTTACTGTTCTGTTCTGATATGCAAAGGGGAAAAAAAGTATGTTGTGTTCTTTAAAGGGACGTGGCGTGGTGCATGGTGGCAGGTTTATTTTAATGACAGGTGCACGCACACACACACACACACACACACACACACACACACACACACACACTCTGAAAAAGAAGAAGCTGTTCTTTCTCACCAGCAGCAAGGCAAACATTATCATAGCGCAATAGAGTGAGACAAGGTCAACAGTAATGCACCTGGGTGTGTGAGGGGAGCGTTTGGCAGACACGTTGGCACTGTCTGGTCCAGTATTAATGGTCCTGTATCTCCCTCAAGGTTACGAATGAAGGGTGCTGATGAAGAGGCACAAGAATGCCTACGCTTCCTAATATCTCTGTCTGTCTCATACACGCGCATACATGCAAGCACACACATATATACATACACACACACACACACACATGTACACATACATAGCTACATAGCCACACTCATTCTTGCTGGCAGCCATGCATAAACAAACACACAGAAACACACACACACACACACACACACACACACACACGAACACACACACATATTTCACACTCACACAGTCACACATATAGATCAAGGCACTCAGACAGGTCATCGTCTTGCAGATGTAAATATGCACACTGGATTGTCTGTTCAAACATCACTGAGATGAAAGCTTTGCAGCCATCAACGAGACAGGGGTCGAGACATTATTTAAACTCCTAAAATGAAACCATTTCCTTTTGAAGGAACCACTCGAATGCAATGTAAAATCGAATTGCTTGACTCGCCGTCGTGTTATGGCCTGATTTGATAGATTTGTTTTCCAAGGAAGAAGGCTGGCTTCCCATATCAACATGGTAGCTTGACCGCTATTTAGCCTGAGTCTGCTGGCTCACAACTTACATACCATTTAGTTGTCGGAAACTCCACAACGTATCACAATGTACAGAATGTGATAGTGCTTTTGGAGATCTTATTTTAGAGAAGATATCTGGGGATGTGAATGTAGCACAGCCTCGTCCAAAGCTAAATGTGTGTAAATCATATGAAATTGACAGTATTTTACATAACATAACTCACAGGTCAGATTGGGGCTCTGATATTTGTGATGATAAATCAAATTAGGATATAAATGTGTTATTATGTAATTTGTACAGTTGGGTGTTGATGGAAAACATCACAAGGCACCCTTATGGTTTTTAATCCAAACATCTAAGAAAAACATTTTCATAAAATTATTATGCCGTTATAAACACAGTACTACACATTTTACTGTATCTTTGCTAAGGGTCCAAACAACTCAGCATGAAGCCCTTTGAAATACACATATATGCTGTCATTAGTCTCTTTTATCTTTGTTTACAGTGCATCAAGCACCCACAGCAGTACACAAATAACTTCTAAGACACACACTGGTAGGCAAGTCATTCTCTGGCTTTGAAGCGAAAAGCTGCCAAGGACAGAGGACATGGCGGAGCTGACAGCTTCGTTTGAGTGCCTCGTTTCGGAGCGCTGGCAAAAATTCCATGCTGCGCTTTCTCCCGTGCCAGAACACTTAATGTCCGTCGGCCCAATCACGGATCAGAGTGAGGTTCATTTGAGCTTGCCTATAACTCTGTCCATTTCGAAAAGCCATTTCCTCCATCAAGGATGCCCCCCACCCCATTTGTAATGATGTTTCTCGTTCGGTGTAAATGAATTGCTTCTCTTAAGGAAGAATTATGTGGGGTGAGAGCCGTTTGAAATGTTCTGTGATGGGAGCAATCAAACCTTCTCCTGTTGTTAAGTAGAGAGGAAACACGTCTCTCCCTCTCTCTCTCTCCCTCTTTCACTCTCACTCACTCTCTCTTTCTCTCTCTCTCTCCTGTCCTCCATTTTCACTTTCTTACTTTCTTTTCAAAGTGGAGATTTGAATAATGTGAAGGCAGGCACTCGCTGTGCACTTGAAGGGTTAGCTCTCTCGTCAGCTTCAGCTCTCAGATTAACCTTTAATGGCCGACTGCTTTGATTACCAAATGTTTAGATTGTTGCCGGTGTCTGGCTGGAAATCCCTCCTGCTTGGCTCGGTGCCATGCCCTTTAGTGGGGAGGGCTTAAGCCATCACAACCGCATTCAACGCCGCTGCCACCGCAACCACCACCGCATGTGCCACGTGCCACCTCCAGGCAAGAGTATGTAGCGCGTGACATAAATAAGCCAACGAATGTGAGAACTGTGTGTGTGTGTGTGTGTGTGTGTGTGTGTGTGTGTGTGTGTGTGAGTGGATGGGTTGGGGTGGGGGTTGGATCACAATTGGCACTTCAGCAGAACATTAATCAGAGTCCTTTATCAGCAGTATTCAGTTACACAAGGCAAGGTCATTGCACGCAGTCAGCTCCACTGTCACTGTGTCTGGGCAAGGTGGAGTGTCAGAATGAGAGACGTGGAGAGAGAGAGAGAGAGAGAGAGAGAGAGAGCGAGGTACAAGTGAGGGCAAAATGAGTACTAGACCAATAGAAAAAAAAACACAGAAAAGTCTCTTATTTCTTTTCTTTCTTTTTTTCTTTCTCTTTCTATTTCTTTTTTCCCCCTGCAGTTGCTCATTACCTGGCTTTAGAATCTTTTTTTCCTCAGTGCTGAAAGAGGCTCACTTCACCTCACCTGAGAGAGCACCGCGTCGTCGTCTCCCCTTGTCTCGGTTGCCCAAGGACCCGGGCCCTCACGCTTAATTTACCGGCGTTCCCTAGGGGGCCCCCCCAGGAACACGCCCCCCCCCCCCCCCCCCCCCCTCCTCCCCCTCTCTCCCTTCCTGTGCTAAGGCCCTTTGCGAAACAGATAGGAGAGACTCAACCTACAGTAATGTGACTCATCAGAAGCAAGCCCGGTGTGGGCATTGGCTGACAGCTGTGACTTGTCAATAGAGATCTGCAGATGGTACGTGGTACATCGCCTGCCGAGCCCCCATCTCTCGACGGGGAAGGGAAACAAGGATAGGGAGACGGAGGGTGTGTGGGGGGGGGGGGGGGGGGGGGGGGAGGTGTGTGGAAAAGAGAAGAGCATGCAAATCCTGTGTATGCTGCTATCAGATACACATTTGCTCTCATGCCCCCCCCCCCCCTCTCTCTCTCTCTCTCTCTGCTTTCTCTTTCTACTGGGTTGTTTTTCTCTTCTCCTCCCCTACTCCCTCTCACAAACTTGTTCACTTTCATATGCCCTCTCTCTCTCTCTCTCTCTCTCTCTCTCTCTCTCTGCTGTTGTGTTGTTATCTCCAGTCCTCTTCTATCTTTCTCTTCATCTCTTGTTTTCTCTCTCTGTCCTTCCTATCTCTCACTTTTGCACATGCATACAAAAACACACACACACACACACACACACACACACACACACACACATACACAGAACATAAATCAATGGGGAAGATGAGAGAAATTAAAAATGGTCTTTGACAGGCTATCCTTTAGGAGTTTTCACAACAGAGCGCGAGGCAGGGGTGTGTGTGTGTGTGTGTGTGTGGGGAGGGGGGGGTGGTGGGTGCATTGAAACTGCCCAGCGGTAGCCAGGAATTTTTGCGGTCAGAGGTTTTCTTTTTCCCTCCCCCTCCCTCTCCCAGTGCCCCTCTGGATGCCAGGCTAGAGTGGGCCAGGTGGACTCCAGCAGTGCCCACATCACCATCTGCCGCCCTCCACAGGGCTCGTGCCTGCAGTCGAGGGCTAAATTACTATTATGAAAAGCTAACAGAGGTGTGTGAGATGCAGCAACATCTGGAATTTTTTCAGCACATGTGACAAGACACCAGGACCTCATGGGTCTGCACACACATGGTACCTCTTCCCGGCAGGGAAAAGGAAAGCAGACAGATGCTCCACAGATCTAATAGTGTTTTTGTGAATCATTCAGTCCTTCTCTGCAGGCTTTGTGTGAGCGCTGAATGCAAAGGTGGCTTGGGAATGTTCAATTGGGACACAGTCTCAAAATGAGTAGTCTGTGGAGCAGGCTGACAGTGAGGCCAGTCTCTGAGGAGAAGTGGCAGTGAAGGTGACCCCGGCCTGACTCGGTCATTCTCTCTCTGCTGGGCTGCTCTCTGCTCTTTCTCCATGTACTCCATGGTTTATTCATCTTTGGACAGAATACTGGAGGACGGCTGTCGAAAAAGTCTAGTATTTGGCTTGCCACCGCACCCTGCCCTGCAGTTGGGTTTTTTTGTTGTGTGTGGTGTGAGGGTGGGGGTGGGCGTGAAAATGCATTTTTTAAAAGCCGGTGACAGAGTGACAGAGAGGAAGATGAATGTAGTTCAGTTAATAAGTCAGTGGGTTGTGAAATTAATGGGCTACTTTATTTTTCTCCCTCGCTCAAGGATTACGGAAGGGGGGGGGGGGGATCATATTCAAGTTGGCTCAACTGTCAAAATATAATTGTATTTTCTTCTCAACATCCCGTGAAGACTAGAAGTTCTGAGGTCTTTTTTTAAACATTTTTTTAAAGGATATTAAAAAAACAAATTCCCTTAGACAGGAGCTCTGCTTTCAAAGTCTTCCTGGCGATGATGACACATTCCATCTCCCAGATGAGGAGAGCGAGACAGGGGGAAGTAGCTTAATGTAACACATGATGCGACGGCCTTCATATGGCGAGCACTCTGCCTGCAGACAGACACTCACGCTCTCACCCAGCCGTGGCGGCTGTGAGGAGAGGAACAGAAGAGAGACGTAAAGAGCCTTTTTTCTCTCTGTCTGACAGGCTCTCGCCCCTCGTGAAAGAGCGCAGACGATTGATATTTGGTGAGTGGGACGAGTGATGAAGGGGGGGGGGGGCTGTTGAGCGGGGCAGTGGTTTGTTTGGGGAGGGGGGTGATAGGAGGTTGTGCGATAGTGCATTTCATGGCCAGCTGCCATGAAAGCACCTCGGCGAAGCGCGGGCTGACTCTGAAGGATCTCGTTGTGCCTGTCGTTTGATAAATGCGCAGCGGGGGGAGGCGAGAGGAACAATTCCAGCAGTGTTATCAGGACCAAACAGGCCGAGGCACCGCGGCCCCATCTGCAAGACCCAGATCTGAGCGCAGCACTGCTCTCTCTCTCTCTCTCTCTCTCTCTCTCTCTCTTACTCTTTCTCTGTCTTTCTAACTCTCTCTTCTTCTCTCTCCATCTCTTTCTCTCTCTCCCTCCTCTTTTTGTCCCTCTCTCACTCTCTATTTGTCTCTCACTTTCTCCACTTTCTCACTTTCATTCTCTCCTCTTTCTCTCTCTCCTTGTCTCCTTGTATTGTATCTGTCTCCCTCCTTGTCTCTACTCACTTTCTCTCTCTCTCTCTTTCACTCCTCATAGTCACCACCAACCAGCTGTGACTCATTTCACCCAGACATGAGAAAGGGCGGGGGGGGGGGGGGGGGGTGGCATATGAGCCCTGTGAGCCCTGTCATCTCCTCACCTCCTTTGCAGCTTGAGAGATTTCAAGCCCTTTAATGATGCCACTAATTCTGCTTCGCTGTGTCGCTGTCACTCGCCAATGTCTGTCTGTCTAACACGCACTGTTTATGGACTCTGTGTCCGTATCCTCTGCCCTTTCTCCAGACAGCCGTGTTTTAAGAGAACACAAGCCTGAGGTTTGGCTACAGACCGTGAGGAATCAGTTTAGAGAAAACAGGAAATTCTGTTTGAGCTGGGAGTTGATGCAAGCGTCAGCATCCTCCTTCTTTTCCAAAGAATGTTGTACAGCACACATGTTTTTGAACTCCTCGCTGCCCACATTCAGTCAGTCTGAAAGAAATAAGCTGGTATCTAGCCTGTCATTTTCTTGTGACAGAATGATATTTGATTACTATACACACACACACACACACACACACACACTCTCTCTCTTTCTCTCTCTCTCATGCTCTAACAACTCAAACACCTGCACAGTTTTGTCACTGCGTTAGAGGCTCAGTGGAGCGTGTAGTCAGCCATCGGGACGTAAGTATCCGTGATGGTACTCTGCTTCACACCAGTGAAGCCCGGCGCATTCTCCACGGATGAAAGAGAGAAGGGAGGGGGGAAAGTGTCCACCCGTCGCCGACCAACTGAATTTATCAAAGACAGCTGAACACAAGCCAAGTGCATTGCAGAGCTCCAGCAACTTCACACTGATTTTCACCTCAATAGAAGGAGCTGGCCCCTTGCCTGATTCACCCCCACAGCTCCCAATAGACCTCTGCATACATTTTGGTTGGTTATTGCATGAGTTTGCTCGACCCATACACAAAGTAACCTTATCAACACACACACACACACACACACACACACACACTCTTACACACAATGCACTTTCTTCTCTCTCTCTCTCTCTCTCTCTCTCTCTCTCTCTCTCTCTCTCTCTTTGTTGGTCTGTAGCCACACAAACAACCAGCTCAGGCGCTGAATGTGTTGCCGGGGCAACGTGAGGAAAACTCTGGAGTGTGCATAATGCTGTGGGTAAGTGAGATAGTGATTGGTGACGGTAAGGGGGAATGGGACTGTGCAGGGGTCCCAGCCAGGAGTGAAAACACCCCCTGTTGTGTGGCATTTAAACGAGGCATCTCTGTAACGATGCACAAGGTGTTCCAGGGATGCTGCTGGCGTGGGTTTTTGGCAAAGACTGTCATCACATTGCCAACCTCCATCCTCTCCTTCCTTTCTTGCATGCATTCGCTCTCTCTCTCTCATACAAAATCAGACACACACACACACACACACACTCACACATCCACATCCACTCACCTTTGGTGTGGTGACCTTGGCAGCACCAAAGCGAGTGGAGAGCATGGGCATAGGTAGCAGCAGGGCTGGCTGGATGTCAGACGGGCGTGGTGTCCTCTGTAACCTCTCCTCTCAGTAAGAGATTGTGAAGTATGACTCACCATCCCACCATACACACGTAGTACACATGCACACTCTCATAATACAATCATGATAATACTATTCTGGTCTCCTGTTTACCCCTGAATTCCTTTTCATTTGGAATAAAGTATTTTATTACAACTGATTGTGGAACAGATATTTGACTAGCACACACATACAAAATATTGTGACTCATCTTACTTGATATACTGTATAAAAGTCAGTCAACATCAAACTACCATTTCATTAAGTATGGGGCAATTCCACACAAAACTGTCACATCCATAACGCCAACACAATGCCATTGTATTTAGTTGGCGTTATGACTGTGACAGTTGCGTGGAATTGCCCTATGGTTGAACATCATGGCTACCAATCCTGACAGCCTTATACAGTGAAAGCTAAACACATTCAGCTCTATTGAGCGTACCGTTCCCTGTGCTATCCCCGTAATTAGAGGACTTCAAAGCCCAGAATCCATTTCAATTAAGATAGCCTGACCTCCATGCACCCAAAGCAGCACTTGTGTCAGCTTGATGTATGATAGTGTTGCAGTAAATGAACAGGCTACAAAGACAATAATGTAATTAAGCCTTGAACAAGTTCATCAGGCTTGTTAACAGAAAGCTATAATGAACAAAATGGCTCAGTGACATTGAACCTTTGTGGTGTCTTGGTGGATGTGTTTGTCCTTATATGCTGTTCCTCATAACCCAAAGTCACAAATCACAATAAACCATTAAAGACTTTTGTGCACATACTTGTTAAATATCTCTTTTCTTCATTCAAATTGAGAGCAAACTACTTCATATAGTCCTGAAGTCTATCATTTTTATTGATCAAAATAACATAGGTATTGCTATGAAGTTGAAATATTTAATCTTTTTTATCAATGATGGTACCCAGACACTAAAGGCCTATTTGGCTTCAAACTGTATAGTACATTGTTATAGCAGCATTACTCTTGGACCCTTTAGTTACGGTTATATTGATGCTTTGAGACAACTAGGCCCTTTAAGAATTGATTGGTCAGATGAGCTTCAGAGAATGTCCACTAGATGACACCCTGTCCTTGATAAAGTGCTTTGTTTCGTCATTTCCTCTTTGAACAGCCACTGAAGTGTGAGAACAGATCTGTGGGCAAGTACCATGCTATCCTCAAGTGGTTCATTTGGTCCATTAAGGAATTGACTGACTACTAAAGAGTAAATCATGGCATGATTTAATCTCAAAGGGCTAACAGTGATTTAAGAAAGAGAGACAAAGTCAACACAGAGTGCAGATAGCGTTACCAGTCCACAGCCATAAGGGTTATAAGTTCCTCAATCTGAAAGACATGTCCGTGGCAATATTGCTAAATCCTATACTGACAAAAAAGCAGGCTGTTCAGAAAAAGGCAATCAATCCCTGCTCATGGTAAGAGTGAATAAGTAAGTATAAGTATATACTCATTTGATCCTGTGAGGGAAATTTGGTCTCTGCATTTATCCCAATCTGTGAATTAGTGAAACACAAACAGCACACAGTGAACACACAGTGAGGTGAAGCACACACTAACCCGGACCAGTGAGCTGCCTGCTACAGCAGCGCTTGGGGAACAGTGAGGGGTTAGGTGCCTTGCTGAAGGGCACTTCAGCCGTGGATGTGGGCATGGATAGGCAGTGCTCAATAGCCACGATGACCCTTCAACCACGATGACCCTTTAACCTTTTAACTTAGTGTCTGTAAGTGATGCCAGACCACCTCTGACCTCTCTATGCCATCTGCCACCCCATCCATCTGAACCCTTAGAGTAATTAAAATTCCATGCATACTACACCTTTTGTATTGTCTTTGAAGGACATTTTGGTAAATTGAGTTGAGGAGCCCGGGGGGAAAAGGCCAACGTGGCCACTGAGAGCTACTAACATTGTACACCGACTGTGTCCCCAAAGCAACACTGGGAAGTACACCACCGGCACCTCCACCGGTGAAATATAAGAGCACCTCTTTACCGGATACAGGCCGCCATTTTGGGTTATCGGGGGGAGAAATCAAATCCCACCTTCCGGCGGCTCTCGGACAACAAGCAGCACTGATAAAGGAGAGGACTGACACTGAAAGCTAAAGGGATAGAATGTGAGGATAAGTAAGTAGCAGGAGAGGGGGATGGGGTGGAGGTGTTGGGGTATGGAGAGAGGTAAGGAGAGAGGGAGGAAAGGAGGTGTGTCTGGCGGCGTGTCAAGTCTCACAGGTGTCTGGCAAACAATGGCAAACCGATGCTATACACACACACAGACTGCCTGACAATGTCCTGCACGAGCAGGATATGGCTTTAAAATGGATGTTGTGCCAATCCCTTCCAGGTAAACACACTAGGTGTATGTGCACACACACACACACACGCACACACACACACACGCACACACACACACACACACACACACACACACACACACACACACATACATACAAACACACAGACACACACACACACAGACCCTATTGCTCTGTCATGGGCACACTTTTCATAGTGAATGTACTACAGTAAGACAACATCATAATCATAAGATAAGATAAGAAGTACCCCTCCAAATCCTGAAGGTTTGCTTGAGGAGAGACCCCCCCACACACACACACACACAATTTTCCTTTCACACAGGGTGATGCTATATAGACACCCTTTGATGGAACATTATAAAAGAACCATTTGCTAACCCACATATCACTACACCTGATAATGTCTAACACATCCTATAATATCCGATAATATTTTGGCATTGTTAATGCATCCATTTTGACAGAACAGAAATAAAAACAGAAATAAATCAACTGAAATGCATCAATAATTGGCTGGAGCGCCTAAATTCATGTTAGCCTTGCGGGGCTTTGTTTATGTCTTACAAAAGCCTTTTCACACCACAGTGAGATAAGCCAGGCCTTGACAGCCTCTTCATACAGGCCAAGCTGCCTGCTCCAGCCAAAAGAGGAAGCTTTGAGGGGAAAAAAACACTGTCCAAAGCACTCTGTGACAAAAGCCCCTGTGTGACACATTCTCTAAACAAGAACACTGCAAAGACAAACATGCCACTTTGTGTTGATCTAAACTAAAAAAATGTTTCATCCTCTCTCATGTTCTCACTTGCAGTTTTATGCTAGATTTACTGTTAAATCTCCTCCTATCCTTCCATATCGCTTTGCCTTGGCCACGATCCAGTGTCAAATATTTAAGGAGTGACATTGTGTTATGCTATACTGTACATTAAGACAGATTTTATTTTATCGTCACACCCATAATGTTAATGTCCTTCCCTTTTGCATGAGAGCAAAGTATGGTCTTCATTATAAAACGATAATCATACTGCAACTCATACTGCAACTGCACTATTTGGCAAGAGGCCAAAGAGTTCTTATCATTAAGACAACTATAACAGAGTATGCATACAGACCCTAAAGATGTGCTTGAACTCTGCGAGTCTTTAAATAGGATTGTTTCTTGCAAAACCTCCTCCTTTTGTTTCCCTGTGGCAGAAGCAGCCTTCTGTTATTAGACTTGAATGATTAGTTACATTTTAACCATTAGGTTAATACATAAGCATACATTCATCCAAATATCTCGGTTGCTGTATTGTGAAAAGGTCGAAGTTCAGTGTGCTTTTACTGCAGGTCCGGCTATTAAAATGCAGGGGCAGGGCTTTACTAGCTGAGCTGCATTGCAAAGCCATGAGTATCCGCAAATATGAGTTCAAAAGTGTTGCTTTGTTTCTTTCTCTCAGTGACAGGATTTCCAGGTTTATATTACATCCATGGAAACCAGCCGGAGCAACTTGGGCCTCTGCTGTCTGTTCCTGTTCTCTGCGAGTTTCATACCACGGCACCCTTCAGGTTCAAGGGTGAGGAGTCAGCCTCTCTCCAACAACAGCTGTTTAATAAGACGCTTGAGCCCGCAAACACATAGTTCTAAAGCAGCTGTTGTCATTAGGTGTGCCTGTGGGGGACAGCGTCATACGGTATGGGTCTACTGAATTTGCATGGAAAACTGATAAAGCCAGCCATTTGCATTTTTGGTTGCTGTTCCAGGAAAGGGAAACATATTTCAAGCATCGTCTTTCAGTGGGTTGAATTACAAGACAGTAATAATAAATGTTGAAATTGAGATAATAGAGAAGTAATATCGTATATACACTTCCATATGTGAATGTAAATACAGGATTTTGTATCAGTGATTGTTAAGCACTAACAAGTTGTACTTGCCACAACATGTTACCTATTCAACATAACAGTTGAAAAGGAAGAATGTGATGGTTGTGGTTTGGAGGGTTCAACCTAGAAGCTACAAGCATGGTTGTGCAAAATAAATAAACAAACTGAAGTCTGACAGCTGGTAAAATAGCCTACAAAAAGGCTATTATTGGTATTGTTATTACTTTGATTAGGCCATTCTAATCTACACACAATGCAATGTTTATTCTTGTGAGTAGCCTAAAATGTCAAAGAAAGATAGATAGTTGTTAGATAAAAAAGATTAAATGTAACAGCTTATAAACTTTGAAGATAATGTAGACCTACATTCTTTTTGAAGTCTTGATACAGAATATGAAATGACAAAGTGACCACGTCGACTATAGAACCTGACATTCGGCTACAGAGTGGCCAGAATGTATAGAGTCACGTGTTATAGCGACTAGACAAGCCTGTCAAACTTCCTGAGGAACAGAGGAACAGGCAAAGGAAAAGCGTCAGTGGTTACCGTCTAACACCTCGGAGTAGTCCTGTGACCTGATTTGAGGCATTAATAATATATTTATTCTATTTGATAGTCAGTTTGGATTGAACTAGTTTTTTTTCCAAAGTTGTCAGTTCTAATGAAATAAATAAAATAAAAAAAACAGCTAAAGCTAAGGTCGACTGAGGAGGATGTGGTTTAAATGCTATTCATTGCAACAAGCTAGCTAGCCGACTAGCAATTGTTGAAAGATATAAACGTTGATTACGAGTCCAGCGAAGCAGTAGAGTCTGAAACAGCACGGAATGTAGTGTGGAAGGTAAGAGCTGCTTGCTGAACCTTTATACAATGTAACAGCATTTGTAAATCGTAATGTTCCAATGGTTCACATTGTGATATCCTACGATTAGTTTGGCTACTAGTTGGCGTTCTTTTGCAGAGCTCTCACTGAAGTTCATTGATCAAACTCATATTTGCCGAAGTGATGCTGAACATTGCAAACCAACTCAAATGTCATTAGCTTAACTCAAGTGCAATACCGTTGTAAACTGTAAAAGCGATGTGAACAAATGTTCAATTCATTGTTTAACTGGTCACTCCGGTTATTGAATTTATACATTTCGCACACGTCATCTTGCCAAAGAAACTCGTTTGACTCGATTCCACGTCGATGAGGACCACAGACGGGTAGCAGTACACTTACACAGATCTGGCCGTGCGTGCCTGTCACTCACTGTAACTTAGTTACAGACTTGAGACTTTGCGCACATTTGACTGCCACTGAATTGTCCATCGTTTAATGTGATGGAATTCGGTTTCGAAAGGCGATGTAGTTTAACTACTCAGGTTCTTTTTCATTTTAAAAAATATAGTAGGCTGTAGTCTACTACAAAGGCAATCCTCACCTTTTTACTCTTCTTTAAGGCAATAGAAAAGGACAGGTAGGTAAAATAAATCAGTGCACGCCTGTTGCACAGAGGTATACAGCTTCTTCTATGCGCGTGCTTGCGCACTTGTTTGTGTGTTACGCGAAAACTACTTCACTGTACGTCACTGATTTTCTTACTCATGTTGAGATGTGCACAGCTGTGAGTAGTCAAGAGCTGTTAGCCGAGTGAAGAGCTGTGTAGGTCGATTTGTTTATAGAGCGTAAACGGAATAACATTGTAGTATGCGCATCATGTGGGTCAGTATTTACTTGACGTTATTTGATGATGAGATGAAAATCTTAAAGACTCAAATGGGCCCACTAGGCACACGCATCTTGTCAGACTAGATGTTCAGGATAGTCATCACATTTTTAGAGCAGCAAATAGTTCCCCCTGCTAGCTTGAGGGTTATGTCACTTTGGCATCCCACTTTGTTATGTAGCGGATACAATGTATTGACATTGTAACTATACAAGAGAATGTAACTTAGTGACGCCTACCTGGCCGCATTTACATAATTATTGGACTACATTAGAGTATGGTTAACATAGGTGCTATAACAAAGCTGAAGCTATCATGCAGCTGGGACTAAATAGCAAATACTGTATTATATTAAATAGACATAGAGAGTATAACCTATGGCCATATGTTTTTTACCCCCTGCTTGAGTGAAGCAAGCTCATTGCAATGTTTCTGTACAGCCACCACTGCGTTTACCACTGCTTGGGCTAACTGCTGTTCTTTCTCTGCCACATCAAGAGCCAACAACATCAGTCCAAATGTAAACACATAGTAATAACACTGTGTAATACTTGTCGAGATGGCCAAAGACGCATGATTTGCTACCCCCTGCTTTGTGTGTTTTTGTTCTTTTTTGTCTTTTACACAGCTGTCTTTTGTTCCTTTCTTCACAGTGCACGTGACACACATATAATTTCATATGTCGCCCGCAAACTCAATGGAATGGTGCTGTTTAAATAAAGGGGTGGGCCACAACGTTTGTGAGCTTGCTGTCCCAGGGCACAGAGTAGTGAGCCAGGACTGCCACTGCTGTTTTTTCCTACTTCAAATTCTCTCTTTCGACCTTTCTCTCACTAATTTCCCTCTGCCTCTCTCTCTCTTTCTGTCTCTGTCTCTGTTTCTTTCTGATGCCACATCCAGCGAGGAGCTCAAAGGTAAACACCACCAGTCTGTGGACTGGCAGTGAGCCCCACCTCACAAAAGTAGGCCTCTTCTAGAGGCTCTGCCCTTTTTGCCTCATCTTTGCTCTGTGGCATCAGTGGTGAAGTCACACACACCTGTTAGCACTGCTGCCTCCTCACCGCTGACCGGCTGCCTATCCTGGGCCACCGGTGGCATCTCCCGCCTTGTCCGGCGAAGCAGAGCGGAGCGGGCACCGGCTACAGGCCAGTGGTCCCCTTAAGGGCTCTTGTGTGTGTGTGTGTGAGAGCCAGTGCCCCTTTGCGTGCTTGGTGCTGCCAAGACCGTATCAGGTGGCAGAGGGGAAAGGTGTGACCGGCAGGCCAGTTCATAATGGGGCTGTTATTTGTGTGCCGGCGTGGGGTAGTGGTCAGCCTGCTCTAGGCCAATCCCGGCGTCTCCTGTTTCTGGAGCTCACCAGAACTGGCTCTGAACCGGTTGTGTGTTGCGGGAGTGGAGTATTGTTGGGCCCTGAGTCACTGAATTGTTAAAGGTCAGGCTCACAAGATAAGAGTGGTGTGTCTGTGCCTCACTTGTACACTCTGTCTCTAACCTTGCTAATCTTGTGCAGGGCATTCTGATTTTACTGACAAATTCCGCATTTTGTTTAATATGATAGCATGATAACAAAGACTCAGCAGTTATTGACTGACATAAACCAAAATAACGAAAGCTGCCACAAGAACTGGCAAGGATAGCCAAGTCGCTTATGTGAAGGGAAGTTTAAATTAACAGACAGCGTTTGTACTAAAAAAACATGATGTTGTTTTGTTTGTCACACTGTTTGAATTGTTTATGGCACCACTGTCATTATTATATCTTGTTTATGCATATCATTATCTTGTGCTTGCTTATGCGGCGTACAACCTCTTTTGATGATGCATCCCGGTTCCATTCAAAACTGGTGTTCTTTGTCTTCAGACCTTGACTAGCAGCGTGATTAGAAATAATCCAGAAGGGTGTTGGTTCAGCATACCCATTAGACATAGTTTTTTTACTGTCTGGGTTGAAGTGGGAGTACTCCCTCCTTCTATTGCCATCTCCTATCAGCTGCTCTCATAAAAACACAAATCATTGGCTTTAACTGCAGCATTAGTACGGTATGGCACAAGACTAAAGCAGAAAATTTCAGGTGTCTGTGCATGCTGTTTGTGTGTGATTGTGTGTGAGTTTGTGTGAGTGTGTGTGTGTGTGTGTGTGTATGTGAGAGAGAGAGAGAGAGAGAGAGAGAGAGAGAGAGAGAGAGAGAGAGAGAGAGAGAGAGAGAGAGAGAGAGAAAATGAGAGGCTGCCGGTTTAGTAACTGGACAGAACTGGACTGAAAGGTACAGAAAACACTCAGGATTCCCGTGCAAATAAAGAAAGAAATGGCGGCAGTTCAAAGTGTCAGATTCTCACTTTGTCAGCGGTGGCTTTCTCAGGGCAAATCCCTGCACACTGAAATATTAATGCCGCCCAATTATGTGATTACACAGGAGGCTGCAGACGTGCCGATGGATTGGGGCTCAGACACTGCTATGATTGCCTCCCGGGCTGGAGAAACCTTGAGAGTCTCCGATCGAAATCTCATCCACGCCATACTTTATTAACAAGGAGTCAGGCGACACTGTAGGAGGAGGATACCTGAGAGCAGTGTAATGATAACCATAGAGTTGTTCGTTATTAAGTGCTTCTCATGACAGCTAGGAACAGCGTAGAATGAGACAGAAAACCCAACACCTGAGCGATAATTAATCAAAATCACACAACTGCGTAGGTACTTGTAAATAGGTAGCAAGGGTAACTGTAAAGACAGCACTAGAGCATAACAGAGGCTCATTTGGAATGTAAACAAATGCTCATTCGGCTATGGGATCTGTGAGAGTGGAAGACGTGGGTGTGACAGAATGTTTCAGTGTTTATGCCCCACTGAAAGCCCTGTTGCCCATTGGGTGAGGGCAATGGAGTTGTCAGAGCAACCGAGAGATTTTTGGGGGATGGGGAGGAGTACACTACTGGTGATGGGGCAGGTGAGATCGCACAGAGATTTGAGGACCAGCAGGGGTTTTGTGTACAGACAAGTTGGGTATTTTGCTGTCGCCATCACTTGCATTCCATTCATTGGCATTTTGAAGCATCAGTTCACCTGAATGGGCTGGAATTTCCCAAGTGCTCCTAACGGATCATCGCATGCAACACTTTAACTCTGTTACTTTTACTCCGATTGTTTTCAGAGGCAGATTTTTCTCTCTCCCTCCCTTCTTCCTTGTTTAACCTTTAAACACTGTTCGTTGCTACCCCCCTTAATTTACTGTTCGCGACAGTTTTAACTGCTCTTAAATACCAATACCATGACAAAAAGTATTATTTAATAGAACATTATTGTAAACAGACCCTTATTAGAACATTAACATCTACATCACATGTGTTTGTGTGTGTGGGTGTGTGTGTTTCTGTATGGGCATGAATGTGTGCGAACATTGGTGGTTCACATGCTCAGTGGCAACATGACAACATGAACTGACAACATTAAGGCATTTGTGTCAACTCTGAAAGAATTGTGGGTGTGAATTGGTATGTTTTTAAAAAGCTCTCACTCTTTGTCTGTCACTCTTTCTGTGGCCCTCTCTATCTTTCTCTCTCCATATTCTCTTTATTTCTCTCTCTTTCTCTTTCTCTCTCTCTCTCTCCACAGTGAGCTGACAGCAGTCAGAGACAAGTAAGACGAGGCGAGGCGGTCGGGCAGAGGTCAGCGTTGGGTGGTCACCAACTGCCCCGTCATGAGGGTGCGCTTGTCACGCAAGCTGGGCCTGCTGGCCAAGGCGGGCATGGTGCTGTGGCTCATGTGGGTCACCTACCTGCTCGTCTCCCGCGCCGCCTTCATCCCCCCCCCCTCCGCGGACTCCGCCGGGTCCAAAGACGAGACGGGCCTGGCGGTAGGTGGCCGGGTGGAGCGGGCGGTGGAGGTGGAGGACGCGGAGGCCCTGCGGCAACCCGTGTACCGGAAGCCGCCGGCGGACAGCAACGCGCCGGGCGAGTGGGGCAAGGCCACGCGGCTCACGCTGACGGACGACGAGAAGAAGCTGCAGGAGGAGACCATCGAGCGCTACGCCATCAACATCTTCGTGTCTGACCACATCTCGCTACACCGTCACATCCAGGATAACCGGATGTACGAGTGAGTGCAGGCGGGCGGGGGTGCAGGCGGGTGGGCTGGGCGGGCACACTGGGCATGATTGGCATAGTTCCTCTCTCGTCACTTTCTCATTCCCTACCCTGCGTCATGGCTGTTTTTGCGGGGGGTTTGGGTGCATGTTTGTATCGTGTTGGTTACTTGCAGGGTGTGTTCCTGGACTGGAGTGAAAGCTGGACTGGCCTATGTGCATTTTTTGGAATGTGCATTTTTCCTCTGTTTTTCAATCCAGATGGTGTCAGCTTGGCCTGTCAAGTTGCCATATGTTTAGCGACAGAGTCGATTATTTATGTTTCCTGTGGTTTTGCTTTGGCGATCCACTATGGTATATCACAATGCTCTTTTTCATTCCTGAACAATTCCCTTATGAAGTAATAAGAGTATAAAGCAAAGCAAAGCTTGCCTTACCTCTAAAGAATGATACACTCGTCCGTTTCTTTTTTGGCTTTGTTCTAGAAAGCTCTACCCTCCTCTCTCCACCACCTGCCCTTTCCCTTCATCCCCTGACCCGTGTGGGTCCCTGTTGTTGGTATGAAGAGTAATTACTCCTTTTTCTCGGTGTATAATAAGCCCTGGACTGAAATAATGAGCTGGATTTTACGTCAGCTTTCCGCAAAAGCATCAGAAATGTTTTTTGAATTTCCCTGCTGAGATGAACAAGATCTTTTTTTGTGAATGTTTCTGAGCTTTGCAAAAAAAAAAAAAACAGGAGCCCTTTAAAGAGTGGTTCAGTTGGAACATCATAGGGCTTGCTGTGCTTGCTGGGAGCTTTTAAGCTGTGTTGACTTAGTGCTGAAGATTTGGGAGTTTTTCTGATTCATAGTTCACTCGTTTTAACAGCTCCTAACGAGTTCTAGTGAGCCTTTTGAAGCAACTTCTGCAACCAGCCCCCTGACCTGCTTGTGTTTCTCCCAAAACTTCATTTAGATGTTAGTAAGCTTTTTTCCTTTAGAGAAACGGGCCCCTTGCAGTTTACCATTTTGCTATAAATAAGCGGTCTGTTATTTAATGTGCAACAGTTCGAGTGATGCCTGAACCATTTGCACAAGCTGTCCCTGTCTATTTATTTGCAGGGTGCTACACATCCTCAAGAGTGCCATATCCCTCTCCCTCTTTCCTTCTCTCTATCTCTCTTTCCTTCCCTCTCTATCTCTCCCTCTTTCCTTTTCTCTCTATCTCTCTTTTCGTCTCTTTCTATCTCCCTCTTTCCTTCTCTCTCTATCTCTATCTCTCTCTTTCCTTCGCTGTCTTTTTCTCTGTTCCCCAGGCATCTGTGAAATCCTCTCTGGCATGTGTTGCCTCAGTGTGATGTTTTTTTTTGTCCTTTTTAATTCTGTGCCATTATCCCCAGAGGCTGCCAAAGGCTCTGGAGTCTCAGAACCGTATCTCTGCGGCACATAATAACCGACGGGTTTGCGGTGCGGTGTGATTGGCCAAAGTGCCCCTGTTCCACTCACACTGCTGTAGCAGGTTTCTCACCTGTTCCTCAGCTGACGTCATTATTTATGGTCATGATTGATGTCCAGCTGCTCATGGCCTCCGGGTCTTTCATTCAGCTGGATTTAGTTATTAATTGATAAATAAAGGTTTTCTTTCTTTCTTGATATATCTATCAATCAATCAATCTATCTCTTTCTTTTTTTCTTTAGTTATGTGATTGTATGTTTGTTTACTCACTTATTAAGTGTATTAGTATTTTGGATTAGTATTTATTAGTATTTCAATATTTTTATATCTTTTTTTTAATCTCATGTGTTTCTTATGTCATGTTTGCCATTGTCAGGTGTCGGACGAAGGTGTTTGACGTGCGGCATCTACCCACTACATCGGTGATCATTGCCTTCTACAATGAGGCCTGGTCCACACTGCTGAGGACCATCCACAGCGTTCTGGAGACCACGCCCGCCATCCTGCTGCGTGAGATTATCCTCATCGACGACTTCAGCGACCGCAGTGAGTACCAGATGGGGAGTGATGTCACAATGCAGAGAGGGAGAGGGGCAGGGTGGGTAAAACGTTTAAAAACTTAACTTAGGCTACGTTTATACGGTGACGATGAAAAGAGAAGACGCAGAAGTGGCGTCTCGTCTTCATTTTTTTATTCGCGTTTAGACGAGCATTCTCAGGGGGAAATCTTTGTTTATATGAAGACGCAAGAGTATGTGATATTCGATTGGATATGCATTCCAGACCGCTGGGTGGTGGTGTGATAGAACCCCGGTACGTCACGCGCAGACATTCTAATTTGACAGTTTAGCCAGAGAGGTAATCAAGGATCTTTGGTTTAGCTGTTTAGACGGAGACGCAACCCGGGTCGTCTTCAAAACTCTACACTCTGGAAGGAGTCTTCAGATTTTTGCGTCTTCAAGCCCCGATGGCGGGGTTGCCGTGTAAACGAAAGGCACTTATGATAAAATATTTTGTCGTCTTCCTCCGCAATCGTTCTCGTATAAACGGCCCCTTAGAAACATTCCATATTAGTAAACTTTTCGAGTGTTTAATTGGAAATAAGCACACATTCTAGTGGACGATTAATTGTCATACAAATAATTGCAATTAACAATTTTATTGTCTCTGTTCATTTTATGGTTGTATTATTAAGTCTCAACATAGTTTAATAATGTACATACATCTTAGGAGAGCTAATGTGTGAGCACTGAACATTGAAATAAAAATGACATAGCTGTTTCCCTGTTCTGCAAAAATTGACAAAGTGAAATATGACATTTCAGTTCATTTTGTCCAGCTGTTTTTATACAGATGAATGGAAACGATTATGATGATTATGCAAAATGATGCACGACTCTTCTCAAATAATTGTGATCAGGTGATTATGTAATAATTGTGATCGGCCTCATTTTCACAGAAAGAGATTAAAAGAGACAGAGAGAGAGTGGAGAGAGAGGGAACAAAGAAAAGGATGCCTCAATAGACCTTTTGCTCAAAAAATGGAAATCCGTCAAGGATGGGTAAACCCAGTTCCGTATGCTTTGTTGATGGAGAAATGGCAGCTAAATTTAGACTTTTACTGCGAATTTGGTTACCTTACCAAAGTATTGATTTCATACAATCCAGCAAAATATTACTTGCTCACCGCTAGTGAGATTTGCGGCTCCTATTCATCCGAAAAAACATTATTTAGAAAATGTGTTCAAACTAATGCTGGCAAATTTTGACAGAATCCATGTCACTTTAATTATAAACTAGATTTTTGTACAAGATATATACAGCAATAGAAATCCGTTAGAAAAAGCAGATACATGGGTAACACTTTACTTGACAGTATCGACATAAGAGTGACATGACTTTCATGAACACATGACATTGTCATGACACATGAACCCTAACCCTAACCCTAATCCTAACCTCTAACCCTAGTCCTAACCCTTACCCCCAACCCTAACCTTAACCCTAACTCTAACCCTAAACCTAACCCTAATCCTAATCCTAATTTGTTATGACAAAAAATGAATGACACTTAATGATAAAAGCGTTATGTCATAAACGTTTATGACTTGTGTCATGACAGTGTCATGTCACAATACTGTGAAGTAAAGTGTAATCGATAAAGGTTATGAAAACTGCCAGCTCACATCCTATCATCTGCCGTTATGGTAACCGGAAGTTCCGCTACACTGCGTTGAGAAAATACGGAAGTGTGAAAATGGTCAATAGTGCAATGAAAATGAGGGTATGAGCTGAAGACTCAGGGGAAGTGAACAATAAGAGGCAGATTCAGGAAGACCGAAAGGGAGTGCAGTAAGAGAAAACGAAAGCTAGGCAAGAGCTAAATGAAGAGAGAGGGAAAGAAAGAATGCAAGAGAGAGAGAGAGAGAGAGAGAGAGAGAGAGAGAGAGAGATAGTGGTGGGGTATCACGCTAGTGTTCATGCAGATATTCATCCTTCTCAGCCAGAACCCCGTCTCCTCCAGCGCTGAGCTGCTCGCAGATGCTACGCCTCATGATGACCTCACACCAAACCATTTCCTGTCTGCCTCCCTCCCCTAATCTGGAGGAATCTCAGAAGGCTGAGGCCTCTCCAAAGTCACACACACCCCGGTGACAGCTCAGAAAACACCTTAGCCAGTGCTGCAGAGATGCACTCACAGACCCCTACACAGTATCATGCACATAGTATAGTACTCTGTAAAGCCCTGGGTTCACAGTAACTCAGACGACAGGCTCCTTTTTTGACATCTGACATTTTTAATGAGGAGTTTAATGTGATTTATAGGCTAGCTGTGCGTCACAGGTTTCCTTCCTATTTAGAGCTCACTCGTTGTGTGGGTATGACATCAATTATAATTCCAATCACTCACCCTAATTCTAATCACCCCCTGAAATTCTTTCCTTGTGGATGTAATGCTTTTCAGTGCAGATGTGTTATGATAGCGAAAAGACGGATACTCGCACATTCAGTTCCTCTGTCTGTCCTCCAACAGATACTCTGAGGCTGACATGCCATCATCTGTGCTTTTCCAAATGAGTAACTGCTCTCAGCAGGCTGCGTTTTGACTCAAACACTGCAATGAAGGCCCGTTTAATTGCCCTCTGGGGAGGAGAAAGAGAAACACAAGACCTTGTCAGACACAAAGATCCCAGAGCGGGACTTTTCATCCAGCCTGTCAGCGAGTGTATTGTGGGTTGTACCTCCATTGTTCCGGGACAGTAATGAAAAAAGCGTTTAATTTGGAGAGATTGGTAGTAATCAGGTCCATGGAGGGTTTTGTCCAAGCGTGGCTCTCTTGGGCATACAGCACTGGGTCTGCCAGTTCCCTTCGTTAGCCACTAATGATGCCACCAATTAATTTATGTTATTTGTTTCACCGTTTTTTATTGGGTCACTTGTCTGACTGTCCCAGTCTGACTGCTGGAGATAACACTAAATAAGGTTTACCCAGACAGATAGGCATCATGGTAGACATGTGTCCCCTCCTAACTGTCGTCACCGTCGTCGCAAATTTCACAGGCTATCTGAAGACACAGCTGGCGGATTACATCAGCAACCTGGAGCGCGTGCGCCTCATCCGCACCAACAAGCGCGAGGGCCTGGTGCGGGCGCGGCTCATCGGCGCCACCTACGCCACAGGTGACGTGCTGACCTTCCTGGACTGCCACTGCGAGTGTGTGCCCGGCTGGATCGAGCCACTGCTGGAGAGGTGCGCAACACACTACTAACATCAGCAGGGCTGCACCATGAATCCGAAACCACAATTTGAACGCATGCAATTAGTGAATCGCAAAAGGCTGCAATTAATCATGCAGCTCGCCAACTTTTTCCCAGTGTTTAATCTTGCCACATCTATGATTTTTATATTCATGTCACCCTCCTTGTGTGACAGACAGTGAAGCTCACCTAACAGGAAAATCGCAAAATCCTTTTCAAAAATGTTCAAAAATGTTACTTTTCAGATCAGATCTCATGTCATTTTGCAGATGGCTGGATTAGGTCAAGGCATTTCAGGGTGGTGAAGGAAGAGTTGTGTCAGTACCCGTCTCTCTCGTCCCTTTCAGGATTGGTGAGAACCAGAGCACCATCGTGTGCCCGGTGATTGACACCATCGACTGGAACACCTTTGAGTTCTACATGCAGACGGACGAGCCCATGATCGGGGGATTCGACTGGCGCCTGACCTTCCAGTGGCACGCCGTGCCCCTGCCAGAGCGGAGGAGACGCAAGTCTCGCATCGACCCCATCAGGTCAGATCCAAGATCCTGCTCCATGGTCTCCCTAAAACCAGCTGAGTCCCCCTCAGTCTGAACGCTGACTGGCTAGCCAGTCATTGGTCACTCTCTTCCTCCATTGAATAATAGGAACTCCCTTGATAAAAAAGATACCACACATTACATTAATACATTAAATTATCACTTTTATCCTTTTTATTCACTCTACAGGTCTCCTACTATGGCTGGAGGTCTGTTTGCAGTCAGTAAGGCCTACTTTGAGTACTTGGGCACTTACGATATGGGCATGGAAGTGTGGGGGGGAGAGAACCTGGAACTTTCTTTCAGAGTGAGTATGCGTTCTAGGTTCTATGTCTGTGTTCCGTTCTCTTGGCTAGGATTTCATACTAGGAACTCTGCCACATACAGTAACTGAGGAGGTGCTATAGATGCTCTCTGTGGGAAATGTTATAGAGAGTGAGAGATGCAGAGAGGAACTGGGAAATCCCTCTGCAAATAGGGGATGGGGAGTCTCCTTTCATCCACAGGTGTCCATTAATCAGGGAACGACAGATTCCGTGTCTGTGGGGTGTGTACATCTGCGTGTGTTTGTGTGTGTGTGTATGATGTGTGTATGTACACGTATGCGTCCGTGCGTGTCCGAATGTAAAACTGAAGATAGATGGTGCATACCTTTGGGCCATTTTTTATGCATACAGCAATATAAGACCTCACTCTGAGCTGCAACACTAGCATGCATAATTGATGCTGTGTGAATTGGTTTACAACTGTATATGAGAATAAGAATGAAAAAGCGGAAGAAAAAATGAACAGGACAATTAATTTGCCTTTCCCCAGCCTTTATGTGGTTTGCCCTTCTTAATTCCTCAGATCAGTAATGTGGTTAAGAGGGATTTTGGAAAATATAGGAATAAAGTGTATCATTTCTCTAATTTAAATGGTCTTTTATATGTATTACTTCTAAGCTACTAATGACACCAGTAGCAAATTAGTGTTACTGTTAATACCTTATGAAATTGAATTTCTTAAGAAAATATTCCCTCTTCACTGAAATTATACATGTCTAGCGGTTAAAGGTATCACAACAATACCATCATAACACAACAGCCAGAATGACCAGTGCCTGATGGTGTATACTGTATATTGTGAGTGCTTGTCATCGCTGCATTATGATTAATGTCTTTGGCTTTTAATGCTTAGATATTACTAGTTAGTGATTTATGGCACTGTCTGAATGCCAACAGATACAGTATTTGCAATAAGGGAAGTGGCAGTCTGAGGATAAATTCTCTCTCAGTGTACATCATCAATGTATATGTAATTATGTGGTTTGGCTATAATAAGTGTAGTTTTGATGGGGATATTCATTAACTGTTAGTATGAATTAATCTTTCTGTCTAGAATGTAGGAATTAATTAATTTAGAAATGAAATGTTATTTATTTGCATTTCTTTAGTGCTATATTGTTTATGGCTCTGGGTTCTGGGTCTGTGTCATTGTTATCCAGTCATCTGATTCTTGATTTCACTGTTGTGCAACAAGGAAGAAGTGATTGTTTATAAGAAAGAAGGCAGAGGTCATTCCCTTTACAAACTGCTTCATTGAGCCCCTTTTGCCATCCTGGGTGGATCCAAATTTGATTTCTAAATTTTTTTCTGTCTTAGAGAGAACCCTGTGATGGGGTGTTTGTTGCCAAAGCATTTCAACTTACATGGTTGGCTGTTATTCCAGTAACAGCGATATGTGATGTTGGGATCATACATCATGTACTACTGACATGTTGAGTTGTGATCATTATTAGTGACTTCTAGGCCTGATTTACAAGCACTCTGGTATGGCGGCTCACCCACAGGTGTGGCAGTGTGGAGGCTCGCTGGAGATCCACCCCTGCTCCCACGTGGGCCACGTCTTCCCCAAGAAGGCCCCTTATGCCCGGCCCAACTTCCTACAGAACACTGTCCGAGCCGCGGAAGTCTGGATGGACTCCTACAAGCACCACTTCTACAAACGAAACCCGCCGGCCCGCAAGGTATTTCATGTTTTTTTACATAGGAAGCGTTCAAGAGCAGGCAGATGCATGCTCTCTGGTTACCCATTTTGCACCGAGGGGATACCCAGTTGTCTATAAACGATAGGGTTCATGCTCCTACCCGCTGCAACGTTACATAGTGTACCAGGTGTTTCAGGTGCGCATCAGTAATGTCTGAGTCTCCATTCTTGATATTGTTAGTCAGAGTGTGGCATCAAAATAAGTTTGAATGAATGAGCTTTAAAAGACCGTGACATTATTGCACGGGAGTTGCTAGCTAGACACTAGTTCAGACTAGTACTGAAACCTTATTTCGTGTCTTCTTCTTGGCACCAATCCCGGCCTGTTGAAAGGAGCGCTAAGTGAGACTGACTTTATGTTGACACGCGCTGATTGACACACAACAAAGTGCTCTAAAACCGCAGCCTTTTTATGTAAGTGTAATTACGCAGTAATCTCCTGTTATGTAGACATTGCTTTAAACCGAACGGTTAGTAATATGGCTCGATAAGATCAACTGTCTCCATAGCAAAACTACTGCCAAGATAGCTCACAGGACACAGGAGTACTTTGTGTCCCCTGGCCTTGTCAAGGAGATATAGTTACCCTGGGAAGATGGTTTGAGACGCTTGAACGTCAGAAAAGGCCCTTTGTGTTTTTACACAATCTGGGGCAATATCGTATTCCGAGCAGAAAAAAAGGGTGGAATACAGTTTTACAACAAATTTAGCTGGTAGTTTATGTTCGGCCTCCGCTTACCGATTTTGTTTGCTGTTTTTGAAAGACTGTCGAATGGAGATACGGTAAGTGGGGCAAGTACCAGCCGTCTCCAGTTGCTAGTGTAAGCAGAAAGATGCATGCAACTCAATATTGCTCGCCTGAACAAAAAAATTACATTATTCATTCATACCGTCAGGGATCTTTGATCAAACAATAAATTACCCGGTGAAAAGCAGGTGCGGAAAAAGTGCCAAGTTGGACAAGGCAAACTAATGAGAAAAAATGCTGTGCCAGTTTTTGGCACGCTCGGCTGCCAGCGCCAGAGACCAAAGATGAGGGGCGACACCTGATACAGGGCCATTTTGCCAATCGTTAGTTTACATCAGATAAATAGCACATTGCTGCCATTTAAGGAGATCTCATTATCGCTCTTTATTACTCATTCAGACGTTTCAGAATGGCCGGCCACCTCCAAGAGGTCACACATGAGAGCTCCTTTGAGGATGCTTCAAGCAGACAGTTGCATAAGCCGGTCGGACATAAATATGATATCAACGTATATAGTGTAGCGTGTAGCGTGTCCTTTTTATGGTGTGCTTGAAGTTTGTCTTTTCTTGTTTGTTAGGAGTCGTATGGGGACATTTCGGAGAGGATTGTTCTGAGGCAGCGACTGAAGTGCCACAGCTTCGACTGGTATCTGAAGAATATTTACCCAGAGCTCCATGTGCCTGAAGACAGGGAGGGTTGGCACGGAGCGGTGAGCGCCCCCACATCTCGCCCACACATTCCTCAGAGCGACGTTGCCATCGCCGGCCCCTGTCCTCACTCATGCCACACACACACACACACACACACACACACACACTCGGTCTCACACACCACACACACATGCTTAGTGTCGATACATGTTCAATTGTTTTGGAGGAAAATTAAAAACTGCAGAGGAAGGACACCCTAGGGGCCTTTCTGTTGTCCTCTCTGCACAGCTCATAATAAATCTGCACAGCACACACTCATGGGGAAACTTAGAGGAACACCGCCTGAAAGCATAGCAAACACAAAAGTAGTTCTACCACATTTATGTTCTTCATTCTGACTACAGTAATTTGTGTGGAGTTGTGCGGGTGTTGAGATAAGAGGCCTTTTAATATGATCATGGCGTTTGCTTCGCTTGTTCTCTTTCTCTCTCTCTCTCTCTCTCTCTCTCTTTCTCAGGTCCGTAGTGCAGGGATCCGCTCGGAGTGCCTGGACTACAACGCCCCAGAGCACAGCCCTACAGGTGCACACCTGGGCGTGTTTGGTTGCCACGGCCAGGGCGGCAACCAGGTATGGCACCCATGCAGTGCCCCAACTTGATCTCTCTGTTATCACACTAGCCCTTCAGGACAAACAGCTACCTTAGTCATTTAGAAAAGGAGGGGGGGAGGGGGCATCTGTAAAGGTCATCTATATTGAGTTACGTCCAATATAATGTATAGATGTCAGACAGGCTTATCCTCTCGACTGTCCTGGTGGGATGACAGGGCATCATCATAGCTTACGCACTGAACCGCACATCACCTTAATATGGCAATCAGTCACTTCAAGTCACACCCTGTGCCTGTATTTCACCTTGTGTTTGGTTCACCTTGTAGTTTTACAGAGGCATCTGGTTCATTTTGAATGGCGCATGTTAGGAGGGAGTCTAATGTCATGTGTCCCAGTGTCTGTGTGTCTCCTTGGTTTTGATATCGCCACCTATTACTCATTGATGTCGCGCATCGGATGTCCCTCAAAAAAGAAAAAAATCTATAAGTTGCTACGTGACGAAAATCAAGGTTTCCACCAACATGCTTGAGAGAGGGAAACTTTAGCCTTCGTCTGACAAAAGCCTGACCATGAGGGCTCTTCCCCGCCCGACCCCACCACACCCCAACCCCCGTCGAAAGATAAATGAGCTCTGGTGAGACGGAGCGATGGGGACCGAGTAAATAAGTTTGAGTCGGGACAGGACCTGCCCTTTTAATAGAGCCGTCGATTGGCCCGCGTGAATGATGAATGAGACCTGACGAGAACCCTTTGGACCGTGGAGATTGATTACCTTTTTTGTGCTCCGCTGGCGTGAAGATAGACGGGCTTCTGATGTCTTTCCATAATGGTGACCGCACCGTAATGTAGTTAAGGTCATTAGCGGACACGGCAACGAGGAGGATAATACCCTTTAAGGTATGTTGTTGTCGTGACAGCCGTGTCTCACCAAAACCAAAGATCTCAAATCTCACTGTGTAGACACCCTAGCTGTCAGATTAAGAGAAAGGCTTCCTAGTTCAGAGATCTTCAGCCTCCCGTCTCGCCATCTGCCCTAAATGTCCTGCCCCATGCAGTCACCATTAAATATTAAGTCGAACTCTAATGTGTGGTCAATTATTGAACCGTTCATTGAATGAAGTGGTTTTTGATGGCAGGTAGGGTTTTGCTAGACTAGACTGTGACTATTCTCTCCTAACTCATGGTTATTTGCATGTGAGTTCCACTGAATGATCTGCCAGTATGTCGGTTGTACTCTTATTTGTGATGACTCACTGGCAAACATCCTCTTCACCTGCAGTACTTTGAGTACACGTCCAAGAAGGAGATCCGCTTCAACTCGGTGACGGAGCTGTGTGCGGAGGTGCCAAATGGGCAGAACTACATTGGAATGAAGCACTGCCCGCCGGACGGAACTGCTGTGCCTCCCGGCATCGTCTGGGAGTTCAGAGATGTGAGTCTAACCCCCCAACCCCCATCCCTCTCCTGTTCAACATTTCACTCAACACCATTTGACCCTGTCTTTCTGCATAAACTCCTTAGCACATACATTCTAAAACGTTGACATGGAAATAAAAATCATGCCACAAGTGTAGATTTACATTTTGTCATTCAATACATGATATTTGTATACTGTATATGCAGGGTATTGTGAAAGGCAAGCTTTCTTTATGCTTGGACTACTTGGGATTTGTGGCCATGCCACCAGCAGGGGCATTGCCTGGCTGTATCGCCTTAAGAACTTGCATGAGATTTGTAGATTCTTTGTAGGCTCTTGTTGGCCCGCCTGATTTCTAATGAAACTGCTAATGCGATTTCTCATGTTCCTCTCGTGCGTCTGTGTGTGTGTGTGTGTGCCTGACGACCCTCTCTCTGCAGGACGGGAGCATCTACCATCCTCACTCGGGAATGTGCGTCACCTCTTACCGCACAGCGGAGGGCCGCGCAGACATCCAGATGAGGAAGTGTACTCCTGGAGACAAAAACCAGCGATGGAAGTTTGAATAAAGGATTAGGGAGTGTGTGTGTGTGTGTGTGTGTGTGTGTGTGTGTGTGTGTAGGAGGGCTGTAGCTCTGTGAGACCTAAGTGCAATTACCATAATGGACTTTGATACAAGGCTTAGGAGTAAGTGGGAAGTGCCCCTGCTGTGCCTTCTGGAATGCTGCAGATCAGACTGATCTGTGCCCATATGCATTTGGGCATCAAAGGGGATCCCAGAAGTAAAGTGCCAATATCTTTATTATTAGTGTTTATTTTTGTCAGTCCTCTGTTGTTGTCTTCTTTCAAAAGGGACGTCCAAGAGATGTGTAGCAGACCATTTCTGGCTGCTTCAGGCCAGGATTGAAGGACTGCAAGAGCAATAGAAGGCTGTGTAATTTCATTTAAATTTGAATTTGAATTGAAACTAGGACCATGTTGGCGAATTCTGACCACGACTGAAGTACTGCAAGAGCAATACGAGGCAGTCTAATTAAGCCCAGTCCTGCTGGAGGGCTTGATTCGTGCCAACACCATTACACTACGCAGCTTGGTGAATGCAATTGTCATAGAAGCCTTCTTTTTATTTTATTCACATTACAAAAGAACGGTGTCGCAATGGGATTTTTTTGGTGTTTTGTTGTTAATTTTCTTATTCTTTTTTCTCTTGTTTTGATATTGTTTACACATCAATGCCTCTCCACCGTGGGTCTTATGTGTTGTCGTTTGTTTTATTGTCTGTGTGTGTCAGCGGTTGCATTGAAGAGATTGGCATGCCCGAGATAAACCCCAACGCCAGGGAGGTGTGTTAATACCGTGTCAGTTCCCTCAGCTAGTTTGGGGTTTTACCCTCCGTCCAGTGCTGGAGGGATTCCCAACCAATGAGGAGCCAATTAAAATAATCTCCCATCTGTGATGCCTTTTTCTATTTTGGGGATTTGGGAGATGTGTGTGTGTGTGTGAGTGTGTGTGTGTGTGTGGGGTGGAGAGTGGGGTGAGGAGAGCTGGTGTCTTTTTGGGATTAGATTAAACTTGACTGCTCAGATTGCTCATAGAAGAGGAGAGAGAGAGGGAGAGGATGTGGTTTGCTTACACTCCAGATGGGACCATGGGAACTCACTGTGCCTCTGTGTTTTCTACTGTGCCTGAGCAGACTGATCATATGCTGGCCTTAATATAGAGAACTACCGTAGGTATCTTCTTTTGACCTCATGGATACTGTGTACATTATCTTGATTGTTGGCCATTCCAGTTTTCACGCCGCTGATGCCATGCTTGTCCAACTTAGAGTGTTAGAGGAGGCTTTCATGTCAGAGATGCTTTAAATCCTATGCGTGTGTTTGACTGTTCTATCCATTTCAATCTGCCAATATGGATTGAGTGTGGTTTACAACTGTTGTGTCATTTGGCATTACTGGTCTGTTTTGACAGGTGCATACACATGACCTGTTCTATGCAGACCTTATATGTATTGCATAGCACTTAGGGACAGCTTGAGTGTTGACCAAAGTTTTTTTTAATTGTCCTTAATACATGCTGAGTCAAAGCTTTTTATGTTAATATGTTAATTCTCCCAACGGCCTCTGTTTTAATCACTGATTATTGCATTTGTGAGCTTTTTTAACACAATATCATGTGCAGTGTCACTGTTTGCACTCATTCAGTAGCCAGCTGTAACTCTGAAGATGTTTCTGAATGGACTCATCACGCATCATCTTCTGTGCTTATTTGCACTATGGCGTGACTCAGAAGTGACACGTCCTTATCTGGAAAGTGACCTTTAACCTTGTTTTTCTTACCCCCACCCCCACCCCAAGTCTGTCAGTCTAGTGCATTAATATCTGTGTCTGAAAATTATTCTCAATTTGTAAAGGGACCTAAGTGGGACTGTGCAAAAAAAATCTATATTTTTAAAATAATATGTTCTTATGTGATTGAGGCCAAATGGTGATTAAAGTTGATTCTAATAAATGGGCCTAGTGTGTGTGTTTTATTTTAATTCTGCCATAGATGCCTGTAGATGAGTCTGGGGGAGCTATTGCCAAGATGTAGGCCTATTAATGAATATAATTATGTTTTATATGATTTGCAGTATCTGTATCAATTTTAAAACTGTAAATCTGTTTTTCTCAAATGTTGCCATATTAATTATAAAACTGCTCTTTCAGATGGTCCTACAGAAAATAAGCTTCTGTAGTGTCCAATGACCTCATTTTGTGTAAAAAGAGCATATTTGGTGTCATCTAGTGGCCAGAAATCAACGTGCACTCAAGAAATTCCTAGAGGTCACTGAAGGCATAGCATACAAGCTGTACATTAAGGATGTTCTTCGGATTCCTGAATAAATATTACAACTTTGTCAAGTCAGTACACTGACATTGGGGGCTTGTTTGAATCCTTCGAAACTTGTGTCAGAGCCTATGTGATACCTGCATTTACAAATGTTTTTTTTATCAACAAATTTGTGTATATGGCGAAGATCTTGGCAAAGATCTTTCAGTTGCCAAATTATCTAAACATCAGAGTAAATTTGCACTTCCTGCTCATATTGCCTTCTGGTTTCCTGCAGTGCATTGCAACACAAATTACAGCCTGTGGTGAGACTGCTCAATATTGTGGGCAGTGTAGCATAGATTATTACACTCTAGTTGCCTTGTCTCTCTGTACATTTTACAAGAGTAACATTACTTAATCAAGCTGTGAGGCACTCAAATTACCTTCTCACCCCAGACATAGATGAAATATTAATATGTTTAATTGGAATAACATGAATTTTGCTTCAGGTTTCATGTTGTTCTTCAGTTTCATTAATCAGTGAACACAATTATTATCCCTGTCCCTTTGAGGCAATTGATGACAAACATTAAAGTAATAATAAATACATAAGTTGATAGTATAGGTTTGTGCAAAGTTATGAAGTTGAGAACCAGAAGATAGTATTGGGCTGAGGTGATAGGCTACTTTGCCATTGTGTAGAGGTGATTTGAATAGTCTTGGCCTAGATTGTTATTTAATGATCTAAATTAAGCAAAATAATTTCTCCCCTGATGCCAAATTTAAATGTGGAATGGTCATTCTTGGTGGAGGATGTCAGGCTGTTGAATTAATTATTTTAAGAAGAAGACCTAGATTTTGTTTTCAAGATGCTGTAGTCCAATGAAACGTGACATCTATGGGATCACGGAGAAGATTATACCTGTAAATTCACCAGGTGCTTTTTCTTTAGCCTGATTGTTGACATTTCACAGTTCTAGAAAATGTAATACAAGTTCTGAATCAATATCAGATACTTTTCACATCTCAGGAATTAATAGCCTACATAAGTGCTGTGAGTTTTGAGTTGTCTATACTTTATATCCAGGGCTTGGCAACTTAATTGAGTTAATTGCCTACCTTTTATTTTGAATGCTGAAATGTAGGTGGGTGGGTGGAGGTTAATGCAACTATAATCATGTGGTTTACAAACGCGTTAATTTTGTGTAAAACCCCGGAAGTTTTATGTAATGAGTAGGCCTACAGCTATACAAATACAAAAAGTGAAGTGAAAATTAACAATGAAGACATTCATTGTCAATGCAGTTGTGTCATTGATGATCTAAAATAGCTAGGTTTGAGGATAAAATCATATATTTTTTGCTTAGGTAATGGAGGACAACTTTCACAAATTTTCCAAATAATTGCAAATAGTTTAAAGTTAGCCTACAGCCTTGGTGCACAGCCTCCTCCCCCTTTACCAACTTCCTGGATATCCTTAACAGTGAAACACACACACACACACACAAATGACTTGAAGGCACTGAATGTAACAGTGGTGGACACTTTCACTGACTTGACATGTTTTTACCGTGGCGAGAAGAGAGACGGTGGAACAGTGGGCGAACGCTAACTGGATTAGGATTAGCACTGTCACCGTGTAACCCTGAAGAGACTTGGTGATCTGACCTGGATTTTTCCTCCAAGTGCTACTGTAGTTAGCCAATTTGCTAACTTAATCGGAGAAATTCTGCTTATTGACAGTCATACCTATCATTTTTAAACTTTTCACTAGGATTCATCGAAGAAGGGGTTCGATTCAGAAACTTCAAGCAATTTTATTCTTTAGTTTCTCATAGAATTCCTGCTCATAAATCACGAATGTATCCGGTGTTTCTATTGTCTAGATACATTGTAACTCTACCTAGTAATGCGTTCAACAAGTGTTCAATATGATCTAAAGTGGCAAACTGTAGCCTAATCAACGACATGGTTGGTTGTGGCTCCGTTTTCTAATAATCTGTTTTGCAATGCAAACGTGTCGACGACAATCAAGGACCAACACCTTGAATTAAGAGGCAACATTAACTCAGGATCTTGATACCCATCAGACCATGGCACTTTGCGGGCGAAGAAATCGGTCAAAAGTTATTGTTGGCATCCTTTGTGTCTCTGTAGTTGGATATTTCGTATTTCTGAAACGCAACGGAAACGATGTCGGGGTGGCAAGTCGACGTGGGGTGTCTACCAATGGACAAGAAGACACGGAATACGAAAAGTTAAAGAGCCCAGTTTACGAGAAACCACCATTGGATATGAGTGTACTGGGGGAGATGGGACGAGCTGTAAAGTTAGACTTGACTGGAGAAGAGAAGAAGAAAGAAGAAGAGAGTATCAGCAAACATCAGATTAATACCTACGTGAGCGACAAAATATCCCTCCATCGAAGACTGCCCGAGAGATGGAATCCACTGTAAGTCCTATATAGCCAACTGCACTCGAGACAACCATTTCAATATAGTCTATCTTAAATTTAACGGGAACAGTTAAGCGGCTTCATTTGTTGATGAAGTGAAATGCACCGTATAGCGCTATCGATTTGGTTATGTAGGCCTATATCTGTCCAAAAAGTTTTTAATGATATCTTAATTTGAAAGTCAAAGTTGGCCTATTTAGTTGGTGTCGCATCACTCAACACTCAATCACAGTAGGCTACAGTTTTATGATCGAATAAACATGTCCAAAACAGTATACAAAATTGTATTTATTTACATTTTAGTTTATCTACACTATATTGGTAACTGAATTAATAGGATATAGTGAATACCAGTGTGCATATCACAAAGATCATCCAGACTGAGTATCAGTTAACTGAAAATGTGTGGTGCATTATCAACATCAGAGTAGAAGATGCAAGCCATTGCATTCCTATGGTGACCGTAACCAACAACAAAAAGCAGGGTATTTAAGTAGGACTGGTTTTTCATCTCTTGTTCACACTCAACTCCATCTCTTCCCCATACCAGCTGTAAGGACCTGAAGTATGACTACCGCTCCTTGCCCTCGACGTCGGTGGTGATCGCCTTCTACAATGAGGCGTGGTCCACTCTGCTGCGCACTGTGCACAGCGTGCTGGAGACCTCACCTGACCTGCTTCTGCGAGAGGTCATCTTGGTGGACGACTACAGTGACCGAGGTATGGTCCAGAGGTCACTCTGGTATGGGGCAGATTTTAGGGTTAGGGTTAGTGATGGGGTTGGGTTCAAATGGAACTGGATGCTTGAGGCTCAGTTCTCAGATGCCACATGTACTGATAAACATGTATACATACAGTACATGCATTCCCTCATGCATGTAAGGTGAACATTTTGAGTGAATGGTCAGAAAGGACCGTTGAATGCTGAGATGTGGCTCATGTGGACAGACGCGTGGATCCTGGAGATCATCAGCATGCCAAAGAACTGCTGCAGCATTGCATAGCATTTTAGTGCCAGACTGGCATTGCTGTATGAGTCTGAGGTCAAATAGAGCAGGCGGTGTTTCAGTGGAGTAAACGGACCGTGAGATATGGGCTCGCTGGCCAACCTGGCACTGGGTGCTGCCCATTACTGTCCTAGTGACCTTCTAGGGTCATGAGGGATGGAGGTTTTCTGAAAGCTATCAAACATGGCAGTATGCCACTGACTGCTCCCTCCTGAGTGGGTTCATGGGAATGAATGAGAGAATGAAAGACTTGTAAACAGAGATGCAGCGCCTGTTAGCACCACTCTGTGGTGGAAGAGCGGCACTGCTGGAACTGCAGATGGTATGTGATGACTGAGTACAATGTGGTCAAAAGATTTTCCACAACCTGGAAGTGTTGAGTTTGTCTGTTTTAAAACTCCAGTATTTATCCAGTGCATAATTGTGTGTGTGTGTGTGTGTGTGTGTGTGTGTGTGTGTGTGTGTGTGTGTGTGTGTGTGTGTGTGTGTGTGTGTGTGTGTGTGTGTGTGTGTGTGTGTGTATTGCTGTTGCCACAGAACATTTGAAGGAGCCCCTGGAGCAGTACTTGTCAGACCTGCGTAAGGTGCGGCTGGTCCGCGCCCGCAAGCGCGAGGGCCTGGTCCGCGCTCGGCTCCTGGGGGCCTCCATCGCGACGGGCGACGTGCTCACCTTCCTGGACTGCCACTGCGAGTGCCATGATGGCTGGCTGGAGCCCCTCTTGCACAGGTAAGAGACACAAAAAACTCATAGAACATTCTAGACCCCTCATCTCAGCAACCACCTGTTGTTTGCCATGGTTTGTGCTTTTATGTTACTGTGTAGACAGGGCGTTGCGATATTGGCCACTGGTCAAGAATGCTTGTGGGAGATTTCATAACTATCTTGAGAGTGTTTGTTTAAGCTTGGTCTGAACATGTAGCTCAAAAAAAGACTGATAGAATGACTGCCCTCTGTACAGTCATTGTTATTCAGTCATTCTATCAGTCTTTTTAGTCAAACAGTGGTTCACTTACCATCTTATTAAAGGAGAATTCCAGTGTGATATTGACCTAAAGTGTATTGAAACATGATACCGAGTGTGAACGTATGTCTCATAGCCCATCTCGGCTTGTCCCCTGCACTCCAAAATCTGGCGCTAGTTAGCCGATGCTACCAACAGCTTTTTCAATAGTGGTGCTTCGGCATCGGGCTAGCCATGCAAATAAATCACTGTTTTACACCCATTTACGAGGCTCAATGTATCTCCACACTTCATTGGTAGACTTCCAAGGGCCCTGACATTTAAAACGAGACATTGAGAACTTTGAAAAAGCACTGGTAGTTTACTTACAAGACGATTTATACAGACAGTATCTTCACGAAGTTTAGCTTTTGCAGCCATCTTGAATTTAGTCACGATAAGTCGAGCAACGAGTAAGAATGAACAGGTATGATAAGGGATCAGATTCCAAAAATAATTCAGTGGAAATGCATGGATTCCAGTTGCTGCTACTGGAAGAAACTGGAATCCATGCATTTCCACTGAATTATTTTTGGAATCTGATCCCTTATCATACCTGTTCATTCTTACTAGTTGCTCGACTTGTCGTGACTAAATTCAAGATGGCTTTTGGAGTGCAGGGGACAAGCCGAGATGGGCTATGAGACATACGTTCACACTCGGTATCATGTTTCAATACACTTTAGGTCAATATCACACCGGAATTCTCCTTTTAAGCTCCTTTGTTTTTATTTTGTTCTTAGTTGTTGTATGATATTTTATTCGTCACTATCAGTAGCTGTTTAACAACATCTTTTGTTTGTTCATGTTCTGTGCAAGTGGGAAATGTAATACTGCCTGTATACGTAGCTATAAAATAGTGCTTCAGCTTCATCTCTCTACTGAGTGAGTCAGTATCCCTCCTCCCTGTCTTGATAGGATCACGGTGGAGCCTACGGCAGTCGTGTGTCCGGTCATCGACGTTATTGACTGGAACACCTTCCAGTATCTAGGCAACCCTGGCGAGCCTCAGATCGGCGGGTTTGATTGGCGGCTGGTGTTCACCTGGCACCCAGTGCCGGAATATGAGCAGAAACGACGCAGCTCCCCGACAGATGTCATCAGGTGTGTGACACACACACACACACACACACACACGCAGGCTCAATGACATCCATATACACCACACATGTACTTAATCTTCCATAGACATTAGCTGGGCATACATATGCAAATACACATATGCTTATGCATATTTATGAAGAATTACACTGGATCTGAACACAAACATGAGCGCTCACACACATACACACACACTCATTATTGCATGTACACCAAAACTCCTAAGGTCACAAGTGCAATACGCCACACTCCATTTCAATGCAATCAGCAGCCAAAGTGTCCTTGAAATGTAGCAGGAATAGAGTGCCAATCTATGCACACACACACTCCCACACACATGCTTTGTCAATCATGTAGCACTGTCTTGTATATGAATCTCTGTGTAGTTGTTCTATTTCTCTACCATACTCTCCTGTGTCCTCCTTAGGTCTCCTACTATGGCTGGAGGTCTGTTTGCAGTCAGTAAGAGCTACTTCCACTACCTGGGTACATATGACACCGGCATGGAGGTGTGGGGTGGAGAGAACCTGGAGTTCTCCTTCAGGGTGAGTTCGAGTTCTACGGCCTACACACCTCTCAGGTTGCCTGCACACACACGCCTTCACCGATGGAATCTCAGTGTGGTCGTTCTATCTCTCTCTTTCTTTCTTTCTTTCTTTCTTTCTTTCTTTCTTTCTTTCTTTCTTTCTTTCTTTTTTTGCTCTTTCTTGCTTTCTTTCTGTCACTCTTTCTTTCACTCTCTCCCTTTCTGGAGATATGGGTTTGCCAACTCTATGTGACATATTACCAGTTCACACAGCGTGACGAGGTCAGTAAGTGGTTAACATGACGCATGACGGAATTTCGACCGAAGCTCAGGAATGGAACCATTTTAATTAACTTTAAGAAAAAACACCCACCAACTGGGATAAACAAGACATAGACACACGCATACACACACACTTTTCCATTTCCGAGGAATTGCCAGAAAGGTCTTTCCTGAAACATCCAAACATATTTTCATTATAAGGACACGCCACTGTTATTGGCACGCGCCATTGCTTCCTTTCCCACGGGGGTGCAGCACAGGCCCCCGCATTGTCTCTGCCCTTGATTAGATCAGTTTGCGTGGCTAACGCTCTCCTCATGGTCATATATGTGTGTGTGTGTGTGTGTGTGTGTGTGTGTTTCCCCCGGCCTGTCCCCTGGCAGATCTGGCAGTGTGGAGGCTCGCTGGAGATCCACCCCTGCTCTCACGTGGGCCACGTCTTCCCCAAAAAGGCCCCCTACTCGCGCAGCAAGGCCCTGGCCAACAGTGTGCGGGCCGCTGAGGTCTGGATGGACTCCTACAAGGACCTGTACTACCACAGGAACCCCCACGCTCGCCTGGTAAGACACAGAGACACACACAGAGACACACACAGACACACACACACACATACTAATATAGACACACACGCATTCGTACCAGGAGCATAAGCCCAGATATTGCGCCTGGCTTACCAGGCTTGCAACAAGGTAATCCTACACTGTCAGGCAACAATAGTGCTGTTGCTGTGTGTGTTTTCCTGTCTCTCCTTTGTTGTTTGTGGTTTTTGTTTTTTTCAGGCTCGAGCTTTATTTCTTTGCCGTCTACATGTGTTCCCTCACCCCCCGCTGGACAAACACGACAACACAGCATATCGTCTTTCTCTCCCAACACACAGCACACAGCACACACACACACACACACACACACACACACACACACACACACACACACACACACACACACATACACACACACACACACTCTCTCACTCTCTCTGTCTTTCACACAGAGAGGTAAGCCTTGGTGTCAGTGCACTGTAAAGCCTCCTCTGATTGAGTGACACTCTCTGGTTGATGTGCAGGGTGAGAGCACTCAAGGTGACACTGCAAGTAGTGTAAGATTACCAGAGAGAGGGAGAGGGGGAGAGGGAGAGAAAGAGAGGAGAGATAGCAAAAGAGAGAGAGAGGAGAGAGTAGTGAAGAGAAAGGAGAGAGCAAAAGAGAGAGATGAGTAGATGGAGAGGGGATAGATAGATAGAGGGAAAAGAGGTTGCGGAGGAAAAAACAACAGAGACAAAGAGAGAAAGAATCAAAGAGAGTTGGAGTTGAACTTAAAGCTAAAAAAGCACAAGAGAGTGTGTGTGAGAGGGGAGGGAATGTGTGAGCGAGATGTGCCATCTCTAGGGAGTGTCCATGTGTTAGTGAGATGTGCCATCTCTAGGGAGTGTCCATGTGTTAGTGAGATGCGCCATCTCTAGGGAGTGTCCATGTGTTAGTGAGATGTGCCATCTCTAGGGAGTGTCCATGTGTTAGTGAGATGTGCCATCTCTAGGGAGTGTCCATGTGTTATCTAGCACCCGCTGTTCCGCCACACCTCTTCACCTCAGACCCACATGATGGAGCTGGACAAAACAAAATCTCTTTCTTTCTTTCTTTCTTTCTTTCTTTCTTTCTTTCTTCAAATTCAAATTTAATGAGCTTTACTGGCATGACTGTAAAATATTGGCAAAGTGAAATTATATGTATGTAATATAATACAATACAATGAATTGTATCAAGAAAAAAAAATGAAAAGACATTTTTAAAAATCTATCTCTCCCTCCTTCCCTTACCCGCTCTCTCTTCTGCTTGCTCATTCACACACACACACACACACACACACACACACACACACACACACAAAACACACACACACCCCACTCACACTCATCTCTGCTCACTCAGTCTTACTCACTCTCCCCTCTCCTGAGTTTGCCACCAGTGGCAGGCGCCTCTGAGTGTGAGTGTGTGTCAACGGCAGCGATGGTGGTGTACTCAGATGGGCCTCCAGCCTCCTCTTCTTCCTCCTCATTTTTGTCCTCCTGTGAGCTGGCGTCTTTGTGAGAAGATCTCCCCTGAGCTGTGATGTATTATTTAGGTTGTCTGGAGAGCTCCTCTGGCACACCTGTAGGCCCTCGACTGAACTGCCCTCTGCTTTATGTGGACGCCATAGGACCTCTCACAGTATGCAGCTCTCTCAGAGTGTGTGTGTGTGTGTGTGCAAATTGGAGCATATATCTTTGGCTAAGGGGTTGTATATGTGTGTGTGTCTATGCTCATACTCACAAAACTTGTGGAATCAAATTGGAGCATATATCTTTGGCTAAGGGATTGTATGTGTGTGTGTGTGTGTGTGTGTCTTCTAGAGCATTGGTTCCCAAAGACTGGGTCGTGACCCACAGGTGGGTCGAAGGGGATTTTATTTGGGTCGCCAGCACAATTTATGTTGTGTAATAGGCCTAGCTTATACCATTTAACCAGGAAAGCTATCAGTTTTCTATTAGGATATAGTTTGTTTACCACAGTCAAGGCCCTAGAATAGCTCTGAAAATGGGGGCGAACGTGTTGCAGAGGGGACCGCGTGCATCTCACTCGCAAAACTGTGAGGCGCCTGCTATGGACCTCGCAGTTGCAAAATGCAAGGGACATGTATCAGCACGAACATTAACGGACAGCTGCTTCTGTTGACCGATTAAAATCTAGTTATCATGCTGTCAACTAAAGCAGACATCTGTGTACAGGGCATGGCTATTCAATTTGCATCATAGGCTGATAGTTTCGATTGTAGATGCACTCTTTAAAGTTAATAGCAGCTTCCTCACATTCCTTATTATTTCTGATTTAAACACCGCACACCAGTACATTATAGTAGGCTACAATTTAAATGGACATTTTAAAAGGTATTATTTCCTCTCGTTTTCCACCTCGCAAACTCTACTAGGCTAAAGTAAAAGTGCATTATCTTTTGGCTATTGCGAAAAGCCTCTTCTTCTGATATTTATTAATTTCACATTCTTACAACAACATAGCTTGTCACAACATCAATACACAGCCTTAGTATCAGGCCTAGCAAACGTTTAACTCCAGAGAAAAATGCGGATTCAACTTTCTAAAGAAACCTCCAGAAATAGGCTACAATATAACGACTTGAGTTATTTGCTATGTTTACATCGGAATTAACGGTGTTATGGATCCATTTGTCTGCAACGCAACGTAGCCTACAACATCTCTCTTTAGATATACAGGAACAGCTTACTATATTGAAGAGTGATGATTGCATAGCATGCATGCATATCCCCATCAGATGCGCACTAAAACGTTATCTTTAGGTAACTTTCCACGCTGATGGTGCTCAAAATGCAACACAACTGTGTTCAAAGCAGGATGAGGAAAACCTGAGGTTGTGTGTTTGTACAAAACTGAGCGAGAATTTTATAGCTTTGAAAATATTTAACATTGTTTCATGTGTAATTGAGATTGCAGAGTTGTGGGAAACTGAGTCAGTGTATCACCAATCCCTGTAGTAGTAGGCCAGTCTTAGGCGCTATTACGTATCTAGATATGGCCAGATTCTCTGATATTCACTTTCAAGGAGACTTTGTGCACATGGGCGGATTATGAACTTTTGGGCCCCTGGGCCCACATGTATTAAGGGCTCCCCATTAATTGTCGCATATGTAGGAGGGGGGGTTTGGGGGAGGAATTTTTTTAATTTGTTTGATGTGATTTTCTGTATTCTGGTGCATTTTGGGGATGGCTAATACTAAATTCAATCAGATTCATAGCCGACATCCTGATTTGTTGATATTGAGGCAATGATTCCCTGCAAAGGCTTGGGCTTTAGGGCCCCCTGACCCCTTGGGCCCCTGGGCCTGGGCCCGATAGGCCCGTGCAGTAATCCATCCCTGTTTGTGCACATCCCAGGTGCTGAACAAAAAAAGGTCAAGTTTTTTAGGAAAAAAGTTTGCACACTCCTTAGTATTCTTTTGTTGAGTTTATTTTCTCATTTGGCACATTTACATTTACAAAAGAATACCAAGGAGTGTGCGAACATTTTTCCTAAAAAAACAGATTCTCTGATATGGCACTGTAGAATGGTTGGGGGGGCATAGAAAAGTTTGAGGACTTGTGGCTTAAAACAATATTGGTGCTTGCATGTTAGATCTGAAGTGAAATGGGTCGCGATGGTCTGTAATTTTTAAAAAGTGGGTCCCCTGAAAAAAAGTTTGGGAAACACTGTTCTAGAGAATGATGGGGATTGCAATAGAGCCGACATGTGACAATAGACATGTGAGCGTGTGCAGGCTAATGCTATTAATAGCTCCATTGCACAGCTCCTCGAAACAAGACCCTAGTGGTGCTTTTCTGCCTCACCTAGTGACCTCCACCTTTCCCTCTGTGATGGATCACTTTCAAACCAGACACTAGCGTCTAGGGCCCTCAACCCCCTACCCTCCAACAAAACATCTGATCGGCCAATTAGAGCGCAGTTTACAAGCTCCACCACATCCATCTTCCAGCCAGGGCTGGCCCGTTTGGGTGCTGTTCTGAGCAGATGTTGGACGCAGACAGCCCCGTCTGCAGCAGCCCTTTGTGGGCCTATAGCTCATCGGTAACGACCAACAACCCCCCACACCACCCACCACCACCCTCTGTCTTGCTTATAGCCAATCAGAGATCTCTAAACCTTTCCTGACACGCATATCAACCTGTGTGTGTGTGTGTGTGTGTGTGTGTGTGTGTGTGTGTGTGTGTCCCCAAATGTCTGTGTATTTGTGTGTGAGTAATGGTAAAGCTACCAGGAGTAGAAAGCAACTGGGTCTAGTGGAAGGTGGGGGATGGTCAGTGGGGGTCATTTTATAGGCCGGGGCAGCTGCAGTTTACCTCTTTGCAGTGTTTACGTAAACAACACTAGGCCCCTAAGATAGCGGAAATAACTCTCCACGCAGTAGCAGAGCTGTGGTGACGTCGTTTTGTGGTATGGACGCCTGTCGAAACAGGAGGTCATTTTTACGAGGTAGTGAGCACCTCTGGGACCAAGGCCATCCATGGCGTCTAAACTTTAGGGTGGGGTTGGGGGGATAGAACATGTGTAAAACAAATCATATCATCAGAAAATAGACCTTTTGCTGAAATGGCAGAGTCAAGGGACAATGTCTGACCGCCTAATGTTTAAACAGATCCATCTCTTCAGTATGTCCTTTTGTCTAGGGGACTGACTGACCGGTGCTGGCTTTGTGGACGGACGTGCTCATCTGCTAGGCTCACGGCTAAATAACGCCAGCATATTCATCCATCATTAGATTAGCATATCATTCTTATTGTCCTCTCAGACACGCAGTGAATTGGCATGGCTGCTGCAATATCGCTTAACACAATTACCCTCCTAATGAGTTTGGCAGTTTATTGCCTCATTTTCTCTCTCTCTCTCTTTCTTTCTCTCTCTTTCTCTCACACACAGACACTCTCTCTCTCTATCTTTCTCTCTCTCTCTCTCTCTCTCTCTCTCTCTCTCTCTCTCTCTCTCTCTCTCTCTCTCTCTCTCTCTCTCTCACTCTCATTCTCACATTGCCTCTGACAAGGTCTTTGGTGGAAGTGAACCCAGCGTGTCCTTCATCAGTGAGTGTACTGTAGTGTTATGCTGTCACATCATTGGTCGGTTGTGTCTTTGTGTCCAGGAGGCATACGGCGACGTGACGGACAGAAGGAAACTGCGGGAGCAGCTGGGATGCAAGGACTTCAGGTGGTTCCTGGAGAACATCTACCCGGACATTCATGTTCCGGAGGATCGAGAAGGATTTTTCGGAATGGTGAGACATATGGACAGTGGTCATGTTAAATTATGTTGATGTCAACTTTATACTACACTAAACCACTGCATTGGGAAAATTCCCCTCAATAAGGATTTGTTCTTTGGCGCAATCATATCTTTGCCTTGAACACACTGTAAGCTGTCAGTTTAAGTCATTGGACTGTACCCAAGTAGAAGGTATAAGGTATACCTACCTATATAGGTATAAGAAGATAATCTTATCTTTAAACTGTAAATGAAAGATTCCTGCTGAGATTATATTAAAACTATAACAGGATTATAGCGACATTAAAGGAGAATTCCGGTGTGATATTGACCTAAAGTGTATTGAAACATGATACCGAGTGTGAACGTATGTCTCATATCTCGGCTTGTCCCCTGCACTCCAAAATCTGGCGCTAGTTAGCCGATGCTACCAACAGCTTTTTCAATAGTGGTGCTTCGGCATCGGGCTAGCCATGCAAATAAATCACTGTTTTACACCCATTTACGAGGCTCAATGTATCTCCACACTTCATTGGTAGACTTCCGAGGGCCCTGACATTTAAAACGAGACATTGAGAACTTTGAAAAAGCACTGGTAGTTTACTTACAAGACGATTTATACAGACAGTATCTTCACGAAGTTTAACGTTTGCAGCCATCTTGAATTTAGTCACGATAAGTCGAGCAACGAGTAGGAATGAACAGGTATGATAAGGGATCAGATTCCAAAAATAATTCAGTGGAAATGCATGGATTCCAGTTTCTTCCAGTAGCAGCAACTGGAATCCATGCATTTCCACTGAATTATCTTGCATGGCTAGCCCGATGCCGAAGCACCACTATTGAAAAAGCTGTTGGTAGAATCGGCTAACTAGCGCCAGATTTTGGAGTGCAGGGGACAAGCCGAGATGGGCTATGAGACATACGTTCACACTCTGTATCATGTTTCAATACACTTTAGGTCAATATCACACCGGAATTCTCCTTTAACCAAGGTCTTTGTTTGGTCTCTAGCTGAAGAATCAAGGCATGGCCAACTACTGCTTTGATTACAACCCACCTGATGATCACAACGTGGTGGGCCACCGCATCATCCTCTACCCTTGCCATGGCATGGGCCAAAACCAGGTAGGCCTCAGACACCTCATCCAGACCTAAACACCTGCTACCTGAGGCCAGGATACGCTTTTGACTGTGGGCATGAAAGGAATTAGTAATCCGCTTCATCACTCTCTTGAAACAAGTAGGAAGAAAGGCTGTCATTTGTGCTATATTTAATATTAAGACGACCTAGTTGTCCTTTTTCAAATGTGTTGTTCCACTGCTCTTAAAAGGCTTGACTAGTTGAAAGGAAGTATTATTTGGACTGCAGACTTCTGGTATTAGTTTCACTTGATCCACTGTCTTGTAAGCTATCTGTTATTATGGGTGTCGTTTACTAACAGATGACATGCTGAAACCAGCATGCAACTGTAAATCAGCACACCATTCACATTCATGCGTTGTTTCCCTTGGCTGTGTGTAAATATATACTCTGTTGGCAAGCAAGCCCTGCCCCCACATGAGCGAAGGATTATTTATTGTTTACATTGAAAACAATACATCATCGCTTTTCCCTCCGGTGGCTCGTGGTCAACACAGTGAGGCCTGGAGCATTCCATATAAGGCGCCCTTCGCTTGCCCTCTGGTATTCTGTGCCTTTCTGCGTTCCCTCGCCTCGCTGCCCTGACCTGACCTGTGTCCGCACTCTGATTCTGACTCACCTCACCATTCCCTGACCCGATGCTTGGTGCCACCTCCAACAAAACCGAGCCACCCTGCCCTATCCACACACACTTACCCGTACAGATAATCCTAATCTGGGCCATTAATCACTGCTTCCCATTAATAGGCTTGTTCATATCTTGAGTGCCGCTGCTATTAAAATGGCATTGAGCCTGTCGAGGGAGTGGCCGTTGTCGATTGTAACTCGCTGGCTTTGTGTTCCCACCGGCTAACAGGCGGAGGGAGGAGTGGTAGCCACAGCAGCGGCCATTGGAGAATGCCCGTTGTGGATGTTGTCCTATAATGTAATTGGGCTATTTGCATGTAAGACAGTTCTATGTGCGTTGATGGTCCCAACAGGCCTACTGCTGAAACTATAATGTGATGTTTTTGCCCAATTTACATGTAGCTTTTCTCTGAGATGTGCTAAACTAACAGAGATATGTCACATAGGAGGATCATACCATTCTATGATATTTTATTTTGTGTGTGTGTGTGTGTTTAGTTCTTCGAGTACTCGACGGACCATGAGATCCGCTATAACACACGGGAACCAGCAGGGTGCGCTGTGGCCGATTCTGTCTCCACCTTCCTGACGGTGCACCTGTGCAGGAAACCCCGGCAACCCGTTCCACAGGAGCAGCAATTTGTGTTCAGAGAGGTGAGAACACACACACACACACACACACACACACACTCACACACACACACACACACACACACAGACACAGACACAGAACGAGAGCAGGGGAGGGGAACAGACAAAAACATATTCTGTATACCGAGACAGAAAGCAAAAGAGTGTGAGAGAAGGTGTCAAGTAGGAAGAAGAGAGGGCCTGGAAGAAGACAGACAGACACATAGACAGACTGACACATAGACAGACTGACACATAGACAGACTGACACATAGACAGACTGACACATAGACAGACAGACACATAGACAGACAGACAGACACATAGAGAGACAGACAGACAGACACATACATAGACAGACAGACACATAGACAGATAGACACATAGACAGACAGACAGACAGACATAAACATAGACATACAGACTCTGAGAAGAGACCAGTGGCACAGTGAGGAGAGACAGATTTATTCATGCGGCAGAGTTTTTCACTCAACTCAGAACAAATGACATTACTAACCAGCTAGAGAGAGAGGGATCAGAAGCTGTTACAGACGGGAGGGGAGTGTGGAAACGTCCAGTGCAAAGGGGAGAAATGAAGAGAGGCACAAACTAGTGACACAGAAAGTAGAGAGGGGGGGGAGGGAGAGAGAGAGAGAGAGAACAGAAGAGGAGTGCCTGAAATGGAGAAGTTTGAGCTCTCTGGAAATTCCCTATTAGAACAGAATGAGAAAAAAAAGTGCCCTGGCGGTTGTCTGATTATTTTTTTGTCTTTTTCTTCATACTTTGCTCCCTCCATCTTAAACCTTATCCTTCCCTGAAGCACTTGGTGAGCTGTCATGGCCCAGGCTGCCACAGCTTGGCACGGCAAGGTGTTCAAGCTCAGGTCGATTGAACCTCTCAACTGCGCAGTGGTGAGATGGTGGAAGGCCCTCTAAGCTCTAAGCTCATGGACACTGTTACATAGACAGACACACAGACTTACACAGAGAACAAAGGCTTGTCATTTTGGGATGGACAGGCCGCACAACTCGGCTCAAATCAATAAACATAACCCCAAGGACTCATGCAGACTATTGACAAACATGAGCCTCACAGCCAGAGAGCGCATAAAGGTCTATGGGGGGGAAGTTGCGTAAATACTGGTATCGACACTCACATTCACTTTAATATCCATCGCTGGACCATTCCATCTAAATGTAAATGGGTGTGTAGGCCTATGTATAGAGGTTTAGGATCATTCACAAACGGCTGAACATTAGCATTTCAAATATGGGGAAGCTCTGGGTTTATTTATGACTGGCCGTTGTGCAATGCCTCAATCGACCCCCACTGGCGGGTGCCTCTTGGGTGCAGGCATGTGGCTAGTGCGTGATGTGTGTTTTCTCAATGGCAGGACGGAAGCCTGTACCACGTGCAGTCTCAGAAGTGTGTCCAGGCTGTGGCCAAGATCGATAACGGCGGCCCAGGGCCCGCCCTCAGACCCTGCTCCAACGTGCCCCACCAGAAGTGGTTCTTCGAGGAGCGGTCGTAGAGGTGTGAAGTGGACCAGGCCGGAGTGGAGTCCATCTCAGGCTGGACCGAACCACTCAAGATCCACACCATCCAGGGCATTGAGGCTGAGGACGAAGAGGAACACATGAGCCCTCTCTTACCTTTAGGGCTGTATGTTCTGGATCTCAGTCCCTGAGTGGTTCAGGGACACTAGACACAGCTTAGCAGTAACACCTGCCATAGGTAGCAACATTCACACAAAGGATACAGCTTCAAAAATAAGTTAAACAGTTTTTGAGAGTTTCAGACTGCAGAAGATTGTTATTTTGTGGTAATTTATCATTGTGATTTTTTTTAATGACACTTTTTATGACATAAGAATCAACATATATTTATGTACGTTTTAAACAAATGTCTTTTACCGCAGTACAGTGACATGTGTCATGTCATCTTCCCTATGACATGGGCAGTGATAGGCTGGATAATTTACACCTTATACCTCTTGAAAAGGTCTCTCTGTGGAGGAGCAACAATCGCTAAAACAGTAGCCTATTCATGTGGATACAATATATTTCATAAAGCAGGAAGTCAATATTCTCTGCTGCAACTACTGCAGAGGCTCAAGAGTCTGTCGTCCACACTCCATCATGTAGAAGGCTCCATTTTTGCGTTCAAAGAACGTCCACCCATTCACTAGTGCAGTACGTAGTGACTAACCAACATATGGTTATTTACTATATTGTACACTCTGTGAATGATTAGATGTTCTGAACACAGGCTCTGCCTTTTCCCTTGACCTGCTGATTGCTGTTCAGCATTGTTAGATCTTTAGCTTTAGTCTCTCCTGGAGCACAGGTGGAGGTCGCACGGCTGTTTTGGGTATTTCAGGCAGTGCACTGAAGAAAAGCCGAGTAGTGACGGTCAGTGGAGCTGATGTCAGCTTGTCTTCCCAGACAAATACCTCTAGATGGTGCCAGTGCCTCCATTTGACTCCTGTTTACATCTAGAATCCTCCATGTTCTCACCATTAGCTGTCATTTGGCCACGTCCATCTATCTGCTATGCTGTATCATATTGCTGGGTGTATATTTATTCACTCACAAGTGCTAACTCCATTCCTCCACAGAGTCTGTAGAGCCTTTCCATTATTACCCTGCTACAGATACCTCTCCTTCTCTAACTACTGGGTAGGACATGAGTAGGTCTTACTAAAAAGCTGGAGAGATCTCAGCATGCAGCCTGAGTGACTTGACCGCAGGCTGGTTCCTGAACCTGCCACAGTGCTGTTTCATGTAATGTTGATGCTGGGGCTTTTTTTTTGTTTGTTCTTAATTTTCAATCCTCTGTATCTAAAACAAATCAATTATTGTTTTATTTCTGTTTTCTTCATGACTGTAGAATATGTATCACTACTTTTGTGGTGAGCACAGGTCTTGTTAGTGTTTTTTTATTTTTATTTTCATGAAATGAAGGTATACAGACAGGAATGAAGAGATTAATTTGGGATTTATGCATTTAGGAGTGGAAACAGGAAGGAAGCATGGAGCTTAGAGCAGTCGTAATGGGATCCGCTCACAGGAAAGACGTCTCAAGTGCCTGACTGGATGTATGCAGTGATAACATGCCATCACTCCACACACATCTGCTTTCCATAGGAATCGCCGCCCACCCCACCCCACCTCCCCCCCCCCCCCCCCCCCCCCCCCCCCCACACACACACACACACACACACACACACACACACACCACCTTCCCCTCCCCTCCTCAGTTTTTTTCACGTAGAGTAGCATGCAGTGTGTGTGTTACAGTACATATGCTATTGACAGAGGTTGTTGGGGAGGGGGGTATAGGAGTCTAACAGCTAGACATCCCCCACACACTGTGAGTCTTAAAGGCTGTGACAACCACCAATTAGAGACCAAAGAGCTCCACAATGGACAGATGTTTCTAGTCCTATCTGCACACAACCACAGTGCTGTGAGCCTGACCCGAGTAGAGCAGCCCATTTTCCATGTGGAGGAACCCGACGCCGTTCATAGATACATCTGTCAATCAGATCATTGCTATTGCACTGTGGGAATCTGAGGGCAAGCTGGAAAGGCTGGAGTCTGAGACTGGAGGGTTAACGAGCGAATTGGTGTAAACGAGTCTTGATTAACGACTTAATTAGTGGCTAGGGAAAAGGGCATCTGTTTGGAGAATCTTAAAGATACACAAATCAGTGGTGTCCTCTAAAGACAAAGCAAAGCAAAACTGAAGTAAATAGGAAGTGGAAAACATACAATTAAGCTTGTTTATGCAAGGGGTTTTTGTTTTCTCAATTTGTTCTGCTGTTGTTATTTTCCCTTAGCAAAGCGAAGATGAGATTGATGAGAGCTGGATGCAGTATTGCTTGTACTGGCAAAAGGATTGCTCTTTGCCAACAGTTGAATATGCACTTTTAAGTCTGCGCAGAGATGCAGATGCAACGCATAATGAATTTGCTGGATGTCGTAATGTGAAAACATGTTTCTAGCCTTTGATTTATTATGATCAAGTGACGTGTTGCATGCTCTATATCGACTTTACAATCAGCACAGTCCAGGTATACATGCACTTCTATGCAGAGTGGAGATTTACACTACTCTCCGTTGGTTTATGGTGTGTTGAATTCTTCTACCAGCTGGGGAATTTTGTAGATCAATCAAAACTCCATGTTCAGGTCCAGCAGTGTAAAAAAAACACGTGTTTCATGTTTCTGTGTAGGAAAAATCACTATGCTGAAATTCTGCTGAAGTATGTTGCTGTTCTTCCATAAGTGCCCTTAACACACCATAGGAATTGATTTAGCCTTTTTGTGCACTTTTGCAATAATGTAATATTTTGTGTAATCACTTACATAAATTTACTGTACATGTTTTTTCTAGCTCTGTATTTTAAATGTACATAAGTTGCAATAACAGTTTTCAACAGTTAACATAAAGGTAAATAAATACATTATTTCAAGAACTACTGGGAATTGGTCTCATTTTAGATATGACGTGGTGACAGATGGGGTAGCCGTGGCCTACTGGTTAGGGCTTCGGGCTTGTAACTGAAGGGTTGCCGGTTCGATCCCCGATCCAGTAGGAAAAATGTGGGCGGGGGAAGTAGTTGAGCACTGCTCTCTCATGCCCACATCCATGGCTGAAGTGCCCTTGAGCAAGGCACCTAACCCCTCACTGCTCCCTGAGCGCCGCTGTAGCAGGCAGCTCACTGGTCTGTGTTAGTGTGTGCTTCACCTCACTGTGTGTTCACTGTGTGCTGTGTATGTTTCACTAATTCACGAATTGGGATAAATGCAGAGACCAAATTTCCCTCACGGGATCAAAAGAGTATATACTTACTATACTTACTTACTTACTTATATGGCATCACTATCTGACTATTACTGTCATCATTTCGATCTCTCCTACTCACCCATCCATCTTTATTGATTGTAGGATAAGATTACTACTGTTTCCATTCATCAAATTTCCATTCTCTCTAGTTTATCGATTTTCAAATTTGACATTTAACCTTTGGCTCCCTTACTGCAGGCATGCAAGAGACCAAATGCCACTGTGGCATCTGGATTTGACTTCACACCTAAACCACATCTCCCCGTCTCTTAAGAACAAATCCAGAGCTCTGCGCTTCCCTTATCCTTCTCTTCCCTGGAGAGAGAGAGAGAGAGAAGAAAGACTCCTTATTTGCAGGACTATTTGATTAGTTTGAACATGTGCATCAGGGTATATGGAGGAGCTCATGCCAAGTTCTCTTTCTCTATCCCTCTTTCCCTCTCCCTCTCTCTTTCCCTCTCTCTGTGCCCTGCAGTCATTCTGAATTACTCATTCATGATGCCCGTCTGTTTGATATTTCATACCATGCGTGGGCTTTCTTTGTTTCGTGTCATCTGCCTCCCTCTCTGGTGGCAGGAGGGGATTAGCGACCCTCATAGCTAATACTCACTCACACACACAACATACACACACACATCATACACACACATGGAAAGACACACAGAGGGTTTTTACAAGGGGGGACCTGTCGTTGGCGGAGGAGAGCCTAAATTAAAAAAAAAATACCCTCCCCTAAGAAATAGAAAATAAAATAAATCGTGGCATTTCTAGAAGTTCACTGGAAGCCTTCAGATTTTGCCAGTGTTTAATGCCAGAAAGGACGACTCACCACACCAACACAGGCCTAGAAGGTTTTTACGCCTTACCATCATGCACACACACTCATGGTCTTTTCTTAACATCAGAGGAGTGTGTCTATGACGCTTCTAAACTAAAGTCTAAATCCGATTTAGATTAGGAAAAAAAAAAGAAAGAGAGAAAAAAAAAACTGGAAACGACATCATGAATTTCAGGAGTAAACCTGGAAAGGAATTAAATGATTTATTCATCATGAAGAAAAAGAATGAAAAGACAGAGAGAGAGGCAGACAGAAAGAGAGGCTCCACAAACGTAGGTTTGCATTTGGCCTCTTAAATATTGAAGCAGGCCTCGATCGCCCACGTCCCATGTGCTGGCCACCTGAGTGGCTCTGGATCCGCTTGCTTTGTACCATCCTGTCTGGTGGCGAGAAAGACGGTGGCGCTCTGACCAATGGATTACAGACAGAGAGAGAGAAAGAGAGAGAGAGAGAGCAAGGGAAAGAAAAAGCAACACAATAAGCTCATTCCTCACTCATCAAGCGCCAAAGCAGTGGTGGTGATTTGCTTTAAAAAATAAATTAATAGTAATAATAATAATAATCCATTTCACATTTTACTTGCCTGCGAGCCGGAGGCTCTTTGATCCTAGCTTCTGTTTGTTTTCTGTTGTTGTTGTTGTTTGTGTTTACTTATTTTTGCTTCTTATTTTGAACAGGAGAAAAGATTATTGTCTGAAATGTTAGCGCAACCAAAGGAAAATAAAGAGAAAAATTCTCATTGAGCAAACCCGATTTCAGTGTGGAATAGATAATTAGCCTCTCAGAGTCTAAATACAATTTTTTGGAAATCTCTATTACATGAATACTTACTGACTAGTGTACAGTAGTGCATTGCAATACCACAATTTGTACCTACATGTATCACGACATAAACAAAGATTTCCACTCTTGTGTGAGGTCATTTTTTCGCCAGATTGTGATTTTTTTTATCAGTGATCCAAAGCAATTGCTTCAGAATTCTCATCTGAGAAGAATTCTTGTCTCCTAGGTGACACAGAAACAAAGTATTTAAAGAGCAACAGAGGCTTCTGTGAGCTCTGTTTTACACTGAGATCCCCAGCAAAATTCTGTCCTCATCTCCACCCGATGGAATTTGTCATACGGAAAACACAAGGTAGGCAAACACCAGTGGTCAGTGTGAGAGAGAACTATTCAGACTGTAACCCAGTGTGTTCTTTGTACAAAGGTTTACAATGATTGTTTCCTAAAGGATGCTGCCAAGCCTGTATATTTAGATCAGGCCATTTACCGAATGGTCTGGAGATTGCTTTTAGGCAGCATCATTAGCTCTAATCCCATCCACTCCCCATTCCCTTGACAGCATTATCGGGCTTCCATTTCGACGTTTTCTTGCCTCCACTCCTTCTCCCTCTGCTGCTTTGAGTGTTTTCTATCCATCTTTGCACTAATTGCAGTCTTTTTTTCTTCCTCTCCTTGCCACCCCCATACCAATCTGTGATTTCTTGTCAAAGCCAAAGTCTGCCATTTGCTATTCATGTGTTGTCTCTTTCATCTCAGAGTTTGGCCTCTCCCCCAAGCGCCAGTCGAGGAGTCGGAGTGGGAGGCTGAGCCTGTCCACCCCAGAGGGGCCCGAGAAGCTCGCAAAAATCAGGCAGCCAAAAGCAGGTATTGTGCTGCGGCCAGAGATAACACTAATCACACCGGTACAGTCCGTCACACCTGGCAGCACAAAGGAAAGGCCTTCTTCATACACACACACACACATTTATTCAAAATAGAACAGATGGATTTATGGCAAATAAAACAGTACACACTCACAGAAAATAAAGAGTATTACAATCTCTAAAAAAATATATTTTAAAAAACACAGCACCTTGTCCACAACAGTGACATGACATATTCTAGGGTCTTCTTTTGTGACATCACTGTCCTCATCAGTGATGTTACAAAACCCCTAATGGCAGGACTGCATAGATGCTCCACAGAATTTTGCCATGCCGATAAACCCATAGCCAGCCTTTTAATACAATGAGCCGATGTATAAGCGTCAATAACCATGGACGGAAGACCAAGAAACGAAAGGCGAATGCCCCTGACAAATCAGGTAGGTCATTACATGACGCTATTCTGTGGTTGCCCTTTTGTTATTTATTACTATGTAATACCAACATATTGTGAGAATATTATGTAATTAATCAAAAGACGCCAACAGGATATTAATCTCCATGTAAAAACTGACCATGGTCATTTGATGGATTGACCAGTTGGAATTTTATGACATTTTAAAGGTCAAAGCAAATTAAATACACCTTTTCTTGGTAAAATAGGCTCCAAAGAATATGATCAGTCTTTTAGTTATCTATCAATATTTTCCTCTCAGAAACAGAAATGATTGAATGTAGAGCTCTGTTAAGCCAGAGTGAAAATCTTGTTTTTATTCCTTTCTAGGGTGCAGGAGCCTTTCTGACTGTTTAAGCGTGCAACCCAAGACCACTCCAAACCCCCTGCTGGCCTCTACTTCCTGTAAGGCGTTCACCTGCCAGAACCAGGGCACCTCTCCCTTTGGCCCTCCACCTCCACCCAACCAGCCTGCAGAACCCCCGATGGAGGAGATGGTCCACAACTTCCTGCGGACGACTGAACGTGGCCTGAGCCACTCAAAGCACCTCAGCACTCCAATTCAGCCCAAGCCAGCCTTCTCCCAAGTCCCCCTCCACGCTCAGGGCCACCAGATGAACCTCCAAGGTTCGAGCATCACTCCTCCCAGCCCCGAGGTCCTGGGTGGGGACGTGGACCCCCTCTTCATCCGGGCGGTGACCGCCGTGGAGATGGTGTGCGGGGAGCGCATGTACAAGTGCTCGGCCTGCCTGCACTACTACCCCGGGCTGACTCCACTGGTGCAGCACATCAGGGAGGGCTGGCGAAATGGCTTCAGCTGCCGCGTCTTCTACCGCAAGCTCAAGGCCATGCGGGACCGTCGGGTCGCCACCAGTGCTGGCGCCGGTCCAGGTGCTGCTAACGGTGTCTCGAGCACCATGACGATCTCCGGGTGCACACCGCAGCCGAGCACCATCACCACCACCAGCACCACTCCGGCTGCTATGGCAACAGAAGGCGCCAAGAGCCAGACAGTCAAAGAAAAGAAGATGGAGAGGGTTCATGAGTGGCTTGAGAAGTCTGTCATGATGCCCCAGTAAAAAAACAACTAAAAAAAACAAAAACACAAAAATATAAATAAATAAGTATAAAAAGTAACCAGAATGATGACACTTCTTGCTCTGTATTGCTTATTTTCAGCTCTTTTCTTTTTGGGATGGGTCGGAACTTGGATTTTTGTGTACCAACTGTCATGAAGCAACAGTGATGCAAAAATCGAAAATGCAAAAAAGGACAATGATCAAAATCAGGATGATTTCCTTGGATCAATACTTGGTGTATATTAGATTTGCTTGAATCAATTCTTGGTGTATTTTGGATTTGCTTGGATCACTTCTTGGTGTATTTTTTTTAGAAAAACAAAAACAGCTTAAATTATTGAGCTATTATGTGGATTAATTTGCATAGCTTTTTCAATTCCCTTCACAATATAACAATGAACTACATTGCTTTTGGAACAAGGATCTGTGGCCTTACTGTACTGTCAGCAGGAATCTTCTAGAAGAAGGACAAAAATAATCTCCATGGTGATAGAGGAATGAGCACAGTCAGAACAGATATCACACTTGCTCTGCGGAGTATGGAGTCCGTTCGTCTTAATGTCCCAAAACGAATGTTTCTGGCAGATCCTGTCAAAACAAGTATGTTCCATTTTCCGAGGGGCGAAATTCTAGTCGACAGATCAGAAACACTCACATTTGGAGGGTGAACGTTGATAACAGCCTGTTGTTTTAAACTAAAATTATCTGCACATGCATAGGCAAACACTATAAATCACACATAAAGGAAAAATGTAGTGTTGATTTAAGGCTGGATTTAAAAATTGCTTTAAAAACTCTAACAGTTGCAGCACTCAGCTCAGATAATGCATATTCTAAGAATGAGATTGTTATTACTATCATGCATATTTTCTTATGATTTGTGGAATGAATTCTTCAGTTCCTGCTTCTGGCGTGTTTTTAGACAGTTGTGCACCGTAGCCTAACTTTCCAGCTGTAGCCTTATTATAGACTATACTCCACTCCAGCTCCACTCTGTTTCAACTAGGAGGCATATGTTACTAATTCTACTGAAAGCCCGATGTTCACGTAGCCTAAGGTGAAGTCTGGAAGGTGATGCAACTAATGCAACATGTGGGCCTTTGTGTGCTTTTTCTAAATCGGAAAAGAGGTTAAAATAGTTTTGCAACTTGGACCCCTCTGGACCCTGAAATCCATCGATATCGGCTGAAATGCCACATTACATTTTAATGGGTAGAGAGTACAATTGAACTACAAATTCACCCGGCCTCCACTGCCAAGATGAAATTCTGAATTTAGACATAAGAACACAGAGCCCCATGTATTGTGTATTCTGTTGGTTTACAGCAGTTCTTCCAGCTTTTGAATTTTATACCAAGATGATGATAATGGTGTTGCTGACAATGACGGTGATGACCGGGGTTGTTTATTTACATATTATTATTATTTACGTTTTATTTATGTTCTTTTTTTTATATATATATTTTTTCTCTACTCCTTTATCAGATGTGGTCCGAAGCTCTGTCGCCATTCCTCCAGTGAAGTGGGTAGAACATGCCACCACCACCGCCATCCCCCTATACCCCCCGAACCCAGCCCTGAAGCGCCTCCCGACGATGCCTGAAGACCGCCACCACCACCAGTCCCCCCACTACCACAAGCAGCGGCATCCACAGGAGCCCCGGGGCCGCACATGCTCAGTGGAGCCCCGAAAGGAGGACCTACTGGACTTCAACTTCCTGCGCCAGACGTCGGCACTGGAGCACCAGAACGGGCAGCTGATGTACCGCTGCGCCAGCTGCCTGTGGCGCTACCCGAGCCTGGCGGTGCTGCAGAGCCACGTGGCCCTCAGCTGGCTGGACGGCTTCAGCTGCCGCGTCTACTACCGCAAGCTGCGCGAGATGCACCAGCGCTCCGCCTACGGCTTAGATGGATATGGAGGCGGAGGTGCTGCTGGTGGGGTTAGAAGCAGTCAGGCCTGGAGGGTGGCCGGCTCCGGTAAGCGCAGGGGTCACCTCACCGTCAGCATCCCCAAGACTATCCTGGCCCGCCGGGAGAGCTGGGACGCACCTCTGACCCGCCTGAGGGGAGGTGCCCAGAGTGGGCTGGAGGCCGAGCGGGAGCGGGATAGCGAGAAGCGGAAGGAGAAGGAGGAGGACGGCACGGTGCTGACCCTGGACCTGGTGAAGTCCGTGCAGAGGACGAGTGCTGTGCACAAGTGGCTGATGGAGATTGAGCAGCCCACCGCGGCGCTCACGAAAAAAACTACCAACATAAAAACGTCCATCAGTGACAAGGACACAGACCTTTCTCTTTCAGCAGAGAAAAAACTTGCACCCTCTCCTTGTCCTAGACCTAGATGAACTAGCACTTAATTTTCTATTTCTTAAAGAGGAATCAGTCACTTGATTTGAGAGTTAATCTGACACAGTCAGGTTGGCAATTTTACTTTCTTATATATCTATTTATTAAAACAAAGAAAAAAGAAACAAAACAAAAAAAAAACTTTGAATGGACTGGCGATGGCTGTGGTCAGGTGAAATTGTGCAGAAGAATTTGCACTGTCTCATGCTGATATTCCCCATGACTGCGTTTAGTTGACTTCCACTCCACTGAAAATGCTGCCTGCTTAATTGCCCCCCATTTACATAGTCACAGTAATGCACTTGTTGCAAAATGTTGTCTCACATTTAATGATTGGAGAATGTCTAGTCTATTAATTTATTTTCTCACAGATGAGAGTAATAGAAATGAGCAAGATTTGTATTCAAATGTGTAATGTGCCACTATGTTGCAAATAATATTGCAATTCCCAGATGAATTGCATCGCATAATATTGAATATGAAATGCGTTTTACACTTCAATGACTATCAGTCTGTTCAGTTTCAGTCGTTTCAATATGCAAGAGAAGATGGTGCTTGGTGTTAGTGCCTTTTTACACTGAGTAAGGAAAATATTAGGAATTAGCCAGCTGTTCTTGCATTAAAACTGCTTATGAAAGTGTGGTATAAATATCACTTGGTCCCTTCAAAGTCAGGATGTGGTATTTTTTCCATCGGTCACACAGGCACACACTTTGTCAGCAGTGTTTTTGGGACATCACCTTTCCAGAGAACAGACTTTTTGAGCCAGCAGTTTTGAGACAGTTTGGAGCACTATTACCCTGGACCAGTGGACCAGCCCAACAATAGCAGGGACAATAAGGCCTGGAAAAGAAAAGGTTCAGTTTCTGAAGGTGTGTGTGTGTGAGTGTGTGTGTGTGAGTGTGTGTGTGTGTGTGCATGTGAGTGCGTGTGTGTGTGTGCGTGTGTGTGTGTGTGTGTGTGTGTGTGTGTGTGTGTGCGTGTGCGTGTGTGTGTGTGTGTGCATGTGAGTGCGTGGGTGTGCGTGTGTGTGCGTGTGTGTGTGCATGTGTGTAAAGGCCTGACAGTGGATCGTGCAGGGGTTCCATCTGCTTGCCAAGGTAGCGACCTTTTAAAAGGGTCGGTCGATACAACATAGCACTGGGGGCTCCGGAACCTTGTGGGATACAGGATATATCAGGGAACACTTAAAAAAAAAAACCTGCATGATGTGCTAATTGTCACGAGATTGCTGGAGGCTCAGCTGGTTTGGTTCCTGCTTCTAGTAGTCTCTCTGAGTTACAATCTATTCGATCAGAGCATAGTCACAGCAAAACTCTAAAATGTACCTCGAGAACCCACAGATTCACCAACAAAATATCTCTGTCTGAAAGAACAATCTGTAACATTTGATAGTCCTCATAACAAACATAAGCCCCTACCCAAGCAGGTCCAATAAAGATTTTATCCCCTTATTCCTGACAGAACCCTATTTAAGTTGAAAAATGAAGCCTCACCGCAAGCCTTCTTATAATGCTCCCTTTTGTGATTTCCCGTCAATGCCCCTCGGTCCACTTTGCCATGGAAATGGCCTCTGTTCACCCCCAGTCAATGAGAGTGGTAATGAGGCGTTTGCGTATTAAACACTGATCACAATCAGTGAGGGGATTTTCCTCCTTTCCCTTGTCGGTTGAAAGTGCGGCACCATTGTTGCACCGAGATCTATGCACACCAAAGGCAGAATTTCATTAAAAAAACATGTCCAATATGTGTTAGATTGGTATCAAGCTTAATTCATATTGCTGTACTCTGTTGTAAGCTTCCATTTTGTTTCTACTGTTTTGCTATTTTGTCTCCTTGCAGATTGCAGTACATTTTATATACATCATTTTTATTTATTTCTATACTTATATCACTTATATCAATCAATCAGTCAATCAATCAATTAATCAAGCTATCAATCTATCTATCGATCTATCTCTCTCTATCATATAGCATATCACATATAGTATGAAACAGTGTGAGGCCAAGTATGGATATAAACTCTTGCAGTGTTCTCTCTGAGTGCTTCCTGTCAGACCCGCGGGAGTGGTGTAATCACCTGCGAGCCTCTTCCTGAATGCTGCGCTCCCGGTGCGGTTTGCCAGCTGACTGGCGAGAGAGATGCTCTGTCCGGCATCCCCGTGGATAAGAGTATCCGGTCTTCCTCCCCTTCTGGCCCCTACGTCCCAGGGACGGAAAGGGTGGTGGGAGGAGGAAGGAGGGGGGGGGGGGGGGGGGGGATGGGAACACTGGGGCTGTACACAGCAATAAAAACATAAACAATAAACATGATCTTCATCCAACTACTTAGCAAAGGCTGATTATGAAAGGTGATTGCTCACTAGCAGGTGATTATCATAAGGAAACAATCGTTTATCTTCACCCAACTATATCTGAACATTTTTGGCATTTTTGTGTTGAAATTTTTTCATCACAAAAAATGTACTTCATCAGCGCCTAAGCACATTAATTGATGTATGTCCCGTGAGATGAGTTGCAAATTGCTACAGACGCTTTGTTGAGATTGTTGGTGTTTCCGCCCATGAAGTTGTGCTGGTGTATGCCCACTTAAAGACAGTAATGTAAGTAATGGAGATATGAATGTGTGTGTGTGTGTGTGTGTGTGTGTGTGTGTGTTAGGCAGGGTAACTGTGGCAGCTTGTCTGGCTGTGGGGCTCCTCTCCCTAATGAGAAGACTGCGTCGTTATCGATTGACCCGATCACCTGATGCGTGGCTCCAGCTCTTAATAGGATGATGGGCCCACATGCTGAGACTAAGAGTAAATAAATAAATAAACAAAAACACTCTCTGTAATATGCCACAATGCTCTTTCTCTCTCTCTGTGTGTATCAATGCGGCTTTAAATGTGTCTCTTAGTTTGTTATGGATGCGCAGACATCCGCAGCGAGGAAGGCGTGAGAGTCCTATATAAAGGTATAGTTTGTTTTCATGGTACACGTCTTGCAGGTGAATGAAAGAAGACTAATTATTTCTTCCTCGTTCTGTCTCCCTGCGGGTTGTTTGTTTTTGTTGTTGGGTAATGCATCTTAAGCCAGGCCATCAAATATGAATGAAGCTGCGATTTCTCTCATCTATCTTGCATGACTTTCATCTTGTTAACTCGTTTCCTTCTGAAAATAACTTTGGGTGGTCTCGGATGAGCTCAAATTAGCGCCCCTCAGGAGTGAGGGGTCTGTTGAGGAACTCTGCAGAGAGGAGGAAGGACAGGCACTTTTGGTGGTCCTCACAAAAGTCCAAAAACAAAGTACGGTGTTGTGAGGATATATCCTGCATAAATGCCACTGAGTGCACAGTCTTCATTTGATATATGGCGAAATATAGACGTATAGAGTACAAATATATACTGTGTATTTCATATCCTAATATCCCCACCAAGGCTGTGCTCCACTTCTTGAACAGTGGTAATTGCTTGCTATTTTTATTGTCATTTGATACACTTAACATGATATCCCCCTCCTTTAACATCACATATGACATCACACATCTCATTGCATATGAAAAAGTGCAGTGCATCCATAGTTTGTATATGTGCTGCTTATGCATCTATCTGCATGTATGTCCATGTGGATCTATGTCTGAGTGCATGTTTGTGGTAATGTTCACATTTAATGTAAACATTAACATCAACACATGTATGTGAGGATGTACACAAGCATGTATCATGTATGCGGCTGCCTATATGAAGGAACACTTGAGCAAGAAGGCTAGTTACAAGACAGACTGAGCAAGAGAAACATTTGTCTGTGAGACTGTATGTCAGACAGAGAGAGAGAGACAGAGACATACTGAGAAAGTGAGAGAGAAAGAGAGAGAGAGAGCGAGAGAGGGAGAGAGAAAGTATGTGTTAGCACGCGTCTGGCCTCGACTCCAGACAGTCTTGGAGCGAGGAGCTCATTACAGCTCGCCAATGGCATCCCTGAGCGATCGGAAATCCATGCGGCCGGTCAGCCGTGAGTGAAGGAGGACGTCTTCAATCCGCCATTAGCCCAATCAGCCCATCTCAGGCAATTCAACACACCGGGAACCTCAACCTCCCGGCAGCCTGTCCGTCGGCCCACTCCGAGACCACTACACACACACACACACACACGCACGCACGCACGCACGCACGCACGCACACACACACACACTCCCTCTTTCTTTCTCTCTTTCTCTCTCTCACACACACACACACACACGCGTACGTGTGCAAATGCACACACACACGTACGTAACACACACACACACACACACACTTTCTCTCTCACACACACACACACACACGCACACACACACACACAACCCGCCCCGAAGCATGTATAAATCATGGGATGGCTTTTAACCTTTCAGTAGCAAACACACATTCGTCTTTGCGGATCTGCTTCTTTACATAATTAATGGCCCCTTGCTCTTGCCATCCTCGATTTGAAAGGCAGAACCCGGCGAAGACATCGCTCAAGTACACGTGCCAGCCCCACACAGAACCTCCAGTTAAACCAATAAGAGCGCAAGTTTTGCTTGACGGGCACCCAAGCAGGCACATCTCACATGGACCCCTCGTCACAGATGAAGCAGATAGCAGGAGGTGTTACTGTTATAGTGACAGGCACTCTGTAGGACCCTGACAATGGAAATTTCTCCCCACACAGGAGTATGACTGCCGCGCGCAGCTTAAAAGAAATAGTCCGATTCTCAACTCCTCCTGCTGCACGCGCTTAGCCTGGGAGAACCCACATGAACCTTTGGCGAATTTGAATTTTCTCTGAAGGTACAGTACGTCTAGCAAAGAGACCATTCACTCCCATTTCCAATGTTCCTTTGCCTAGCCCTTACAAACAAAATAAACTGCATCGATAGTCAGGAAACAATATATGTAGGCCTACCTTTGCTGTACATAAATTTACGCATTCTTCCAACTGCAATTTGTTTTTATGTTTGCAGGTGTTGCTACTACCGTTTACCACAGCCACATTTGATTTTGTAAGCATGTAGCATCATCCCCGGTCGCTGATTGGCCCGTCACTATGGTTGCACGATTTGGGGAAAATTTCTAATTGCGATTTTTCTGACTGATCTGATTCTGCGATTAAGTTCAATATTCCAAACGTCTCTTGAAGTTGTGCCGCTTCTGATTGGTCAGTGTGCCTGTGTTTGTGAGGAACAGCACTCCTGATTGACTGTGAAGCTCACCGGGCGGGGGTTTTGAGCTTCTTGCACACTAACCAATCAGAAGTGGCAGTGAGTCAGTGAGAATTACACAAATATAAAAGTCATAGATGTGACAAGAATAACTGTCCAAGATTATTTGTAGCTTTTGCGATTAGATAATTGCATATTGGTTCATATTGTGGTTGACGAATGCGATGCGATAATAGTACAGCACTACCTGTCACTCTTTGTTCCCGAGGGAAACACTAGTGTATTGACATGTGCAAGACTATCCCACTGAAAAGAAGATCTAGGTGGGCATGGCCAGGCTAATACTATGCTACTCTAATCATAGAATATGATTGGTATATAACCATGTCTTCAGCATTATGAAATTCTATGGGAGTATAGAAAATGGCTGTCATGTTGGATTTCATTATGAAGGCAATATTTTTACATTATTCATTTGAGCAAACATCCAGGAACTTTGATGAAACAATGTGGTTACCGCCCCTTTTCGGGATAAACAAATTAGAACCATGCCATTGGGTTGAACGTGGAAGACAAGTAGCATTTACACTTAACACCTACTTTTAAATTCATGGGGCATTGAACAGTTTGATTAATGTAATGGTTTCAAGGAAATAGGTTTACATAAATGACTGATGTTCAAAATGTGCATTACTAGCCAGATTCACCTGCAGTATTCCGATGTTTCGGGTTTTAGTACATTTAGCTTTAGCCTCAGCTAGCTTGCTAACTGGAAAACTAGACATAGCAGTGCATATAGCAAAATGTTTAACCTTGCTTGCTGGAAAAATGATCGTATGGACATGTTAAACCCTTTCTGCTCACGCCTCCCTGACTCTCATTGTCCACAGCACGTTCTGGGTCTCACACCATAGTCATCATCTTCTTCATCTGAACGGAATGCCTCAGCTCGTTCCGGGCGACAAGAGATGGTAATGGTCATCGCTCTGTCTCATACATCCATAGTTATGGATATACATAACTATCTACAGTTATGTATGTAGTTGATCTCACTCTGACTGTTACCACGAGTAATACCAACAGTGTCACAAGGGACAGTGCCATACCCTGTATGTAGGCTAAAGGTTTGCTCCTAAAATGAACTATATGCCAATATGCCAAACTGTTCCAAAAGGATGCAATCTCAGTCACTGACACTGAAACATTGGAATTAGTGCTTGAATTATGTTTTTAATATGACTAACATTAAAAATATTCAATAGTTTCAATAGTTTGGGAGTTGCCATCCCGAATTTCAAAATAGATGAGACCAGCATAGAAATTATTCAGTTGGGTTTATTCACCCTGATAAAGCAGGTTTTGACATTAAAGCTGTTTATGTGGTGTAGTATTGAAGTTCCTCAGATAGGCGGCCTAGAGTTCAATATGGCGGCCACTAGAGGGTGCATTTTTTGGGGTGTCCATTTTTTTTTAGTTCACCAGGAGTAGTACTAGCAGATAGCTAGACTGTGCTATTGCATGACTTCCGTGAATTGCTCTCGACACAAACTGAGCGTTAGCCACGGGCATGGTTCTGCTGTCTGCTAGGAGGAAAAAAACAAACAACAAACACAAACTCAACAGAGTCAACAACCGTCTACAGTAGTGCAATAACGGCGAATAATGCCCTGAGATAATTATCAGCTCTTTTATCAGCACGGCGCTGCCTTCAGTGAACACCTCCCACACCTTTGTCAAGTACACACACACACACACACACACACACACACACACTAAAAGAGAAACAGTGTGTGTGTAAAGAGAAACAGTGAGGATCACACTGTTCTGAACTGGTGTGCTGGACCTACATAGGCAACAAAGCACGGTACAAATTGTGGCAAAACTCACTTTTGTGACACTGTTTGAGAACAGGCTTCGCTGGCTCTTATCCTATTAGGACTGTGGGGTAGAAATCTGAGCTATTTGTTCAAAACTCAACAGGTTATGTAGCCCAAAAAACATAATGTCTAATATGATAAGCATTGTACAAGCATGCAAGGAGTTGTTCTCTTCCCTCCAGCCGTTTTCCTAGGAAAGAAAGAGTAAGTGGCAGGTTCAAGTCAAAGGCAGAAATTCTGTCCGTTTGATCTTGTGCTGGAACAGGGGAGTGGTGTGCTGTGGGGAGGGCAAAAGGCCCCTGGGAAGATGCTGGCGGTCTGTCAGATGGCTCTCTGGTTCTCTCTCTCTGTGTGTATGTGTGTGTGTGTGTCTGTGTGTGTAGGTGTGTGTGTGCGTACGTTTGTGTGTGTGAGAGAGAGTGTAGTGTACAGTATGTGAGTGTGTGTGTGTGTGTGTGTGTATGTGTATGAATGTAGTCTGTGTGT
>NC_055977.1:15258117-15275617 GCF_018492685.1 Alosa sapidissima
TGCTTACCTCAGACACCAGCTCTTAGATGCACATTGCTTGCATAGCTACTGACGGACTGTTATCTTCTGTCCCTCACAATGTTACAAAGTAAAAGTAAAACTAGGCTCCAGAATTTATATTACCCATTCTCAGTACTCGGTACTCTCCATACATGGCACATTTACACTAATTATTGTTGGATTAATGCATCTTTTCTGATAATAGATTCTCTTTCTCAATTCTCAATCACAGTAGAGTTAAGCACTGATGGAGAACTACAAGACACATTAAAGTTGGGGACGTGGCCAATTTAGACCTTCTGGGCCACTATCCTAATGTGACATAATCCTCCATATGCAATGGAACCTCAGTATGAAGTTCTACATTACTGCTTCTCTAATGTGCCTTCATTATGTGGGGCTTATTGAAGTAAAGGACATGACCCTAATCACACGTTATGATGGCAAGGGTGGAGCACAGAATGGATTCTAAGTCGATAATACCCAAAGCTGCGGCAAGACGGTAGGCGTGATATCTGTTGCAAAACTGATGTGCTTACCGTAATTGATTGTATTTAACCATCTTTCTTTACTCAATCTAATTCATCCAGCTTCTCTACAAAGAGAATTTGCAGTGGCCCTTAGCAAACTACATAAATGAGTATCTAAATTGTGAGCAAGAGAATTGGATCTCTTCTTCTACCTGACTGAGCAAGTGTTTTCCAAATCAATTGAACAGGCCGGGTAGCCTAGAAATCTACACTCACCCTAGCAGCAGCAAATGTAATTTGCAGCCAGGGTCGTCTAGCAACTCCCCGTTGGTTTGCGAGCTGGAAAAACCAAACTCTGGTCAGGCCAATCACATCGTGTATAGAGTTGGTGGGCAGGCTTAACATAATGACTACAGAGTTGCAACAGTTCCGCGTGAATTCCATGCTACTTGAAAACAAAGAAGATGGCTGCTGCTGCTGGCGAACAGTGGTCTTTCCAATTGGCTTTGGCCGCGACTCTTAAAAACTTAAAGCTTTTCTTTGAGTAAAGAGCAAAGAATGACATTAAAGTCATAGCTGTAGCACTATATTGCGTGCAGGGAATTAGAAAGACAACCGTTTCTCCCGCCCCTCGGATTGAGCCCTGCCAATGGTGTATTCCCAGACCCAACATCTTCATGGTGGTCTGGCTTGCCAGGCTATATAGGCAGGGACACATTATAAAGCAACCATCGCACAGTCAATGTGTCCAATGTCATTCTGGTGTAAATACATTTGGTTCACATTCATATTTTATCCTCACTGCCACAGATCATTGGAACTGGACTAAATGATGTCAATCTAGAGCCGGTATACATTATGGAAAACACACACACACACAACACCTTAACACAACAGCGTCAAAGTAATTTTGATGGTAAACTAACTTACTAACTTGTAATTGGAAGAGTAATGTGCCTTTGCTGTCATACCTTACTCGTGTACTGAGAAGTCAGTCCATCTACATGGCTCTTTGGAGATTATTTTTACCAGTTCCTGTCCCTCGGTTTGTAAACAAATCCACATTTACATGGTCCAGGGCGAAAGGTGGAAGCGGTGGGTTGTATTTGCAACATTGTGCAAAATACAAATAGTCCTAGACTGTAGGGGAGCACAGATGCCTTTAACGACATCATCCTTTGCCACAGTTGATGCACTTATGTCAAATTATTTACTGTACATTAAATAGTGCACCTTTAGTGGTAGAGTATTACATTGGATACTTTTTAACAAGCTAACAGAGATCTAACAATGATTCATGTCCTTTCTGATGTAATCATGAATTTCAAAGTTCAGCATGCATCCAATAGGGAATCACTACAGCATCAGGAACAAATGTCCTCAGGCGGGTCCATTGATCTCGATTAAATAGAGACATGTCAACCACATGTGTGTGTGTGTACTGTGTGTGTGTGTGTGTGTGTGTGTGTGTGTGTGTGTGTGAGAGAGAGAGAGAGAGAGTTAGCCCAGTCCTCTCCACTGCACTGATTTAAACTCCTCTATCTGACTTTGTCTATTGAGCTGAAGCTTATTTCTGGGGGAAACAGTTTTAAACTAGCCTTATCTATGTCCATCTTGAAACCCATTATGTGCAAGACAAACTGGAATCCAACCAAGGCTGAATGCTTGACCCTCAGCAAATATATTGATTTAAAGAGCAGAAAAATACCCATTCTCCAAATGACCACAAGACGTCCCCCATCAAGCCTTCATAATCAACCTATTATCCCGTAGCACCAGGCAGCTGTAGCCGTGAGCTGTTACAGAGTTATAACTGTTAAGTGATATTATAGACAGATTGCCTTGCTAGAATGATTGAAAGTATGATAAATTAGACTTAAATAATTAATCAGGTCAGGCTGTATAATATTACTGCACTAAACCTTTTACTCAAGGAGACAATATGAAGCCAGAAACTCAATCTGCTGTATGTTCCATTCCTGTGCCAGGAACTATAATTTGGCATCGGAACAGAAAGGGCATTTGTCCTGATTTGAATACCTACTTGTGATCAGCACACATGATGGGTAGGGTCAACAGTTTCTCAACTAAGAGTCTGATCGTCATAATTTAGTCATGGCAAGTTTCATACATCATTTGCATTAAAGGTTATGTTATTCCCTTTAACAGAGAGGGGGGGTGAAGCTCAACACAGATGGAACGAGATCTTGACCTATTTCTTCATCTGGATCTCCCGCCATGAGAAACCAAAGCATCAGATGTCAGCAGCGGCCGATCCAACACACACACACACACACACACACACTCTCTCTCTCTCTCTGTCTGTCTGTCTGTGACACAAGTTGAAGTCTGCAGAAACTGATATATGATGTTTGCCGTTGCTGGAAATTGCACAACTGTGTCTCCTGCAGCCCTTGCTGTGTATTTGCTGGAGATCCGGATGGCAACCCGAGACTGCGTGAGCAGAGATATTACCGCTGGGATGACACCAGACCACCTGCATGCCTCGCCTCAGCAGCAGCATTCATGTTTTTCTCTCCAGACACGACAAAGACATTTAAAAAGATGAGGTGGGGTGACAGAGGCTTCCCTAAGTAACACTAATAAGGTGTAGTCCGACAGTGGAGCACATACCAATGTCACATTGTCAACATCACTCAGAGCACTGGCACAATAATAAATTGCATTGTAAAACCATTCGCACTCAAAGCATTGGCTGAGTCAAAGTCCTTTCTCTGAAGCAGTGCTAGTAATCCTTGGCACACTCTGTGTTTTAAGAATGGATGGTGTATACCCTGTACATACCACACCCCCCATACACCCCCCCCCCACCCAGACACACAACATACCCCCTCTCCACACACACACAGGTACACCCCCCTCCCCCACACACCCCATTAGCCCCCCCACACACACATACACATGCACCAACCCCCCCCCCCCCCCCAAACACACCATTTCATCATCCTCCTCCCACACATTACCCCCCATACACACACAATATACCTTTTTAATTACTACTTTAGTTTTAATGTATTCTTTAAAGTTGAGCTGGCTCTTGAGTACAATCATTTCACTACTTATAATTCCTTTAATGAGTAAATGACCATAAACTACTTAAACTTGAACTTGTAGTGTGGATAAAACAAAGTGGACTATCACTAGTAACAGAAACAGAACACACTGGACACAGTGGAAATCGTCAGCATGTGAAACAGATGGATGTGATGTTATGTGATGCTTACAGCGCTGAGAAAAAGTAATCTTCAACAGACAGTGCTTTGAATGTCTAGGGTTCTGCAATGATTATAAAATAATCCACATTATACATAAACAATATTTTAATATGCCTAAATATATCATATAATTTGGATTTGATATTAAGTTGCTTTGGTCAAACATGGAATAAAACATATTTCTATCTACCTTTGCATTGCATCATCATTACATTACATTTTTGAGAAGGAAAACGACGTTGTCCATTGGCTAATATGTGTTGATAACACCAATAGCATTTACTGACCCTTTTAGCCCAAACCGAAGTAATTAAAACCCCGAAGTGGCATAAAACCTCCTTCCTGCTTGACTGGCTGAGGCTCAGGCTGAGTCAGAGAGTGACGGACTCGGGGGAGTTCAAATGCACTTGGCGTCAGTCTCTGCGTTCCTGATACCGCCACTCAGTCCATCAGCACCACGGACAGAGACACATCCATTCATAGTCCCCGCTGGAGGCTATAACGCAGCGGAATCCACCCATGTAACAGCGTTGCCTTGACTCGCATTAGTATACCACCACCGAGGGTGTTTTAGATGCATCATGCACGGGATAGCCTGCTAGTACTTTGACCGTATCGACAAATTCGAGGAGGCAGGGGGTGTATAAGGCATTGAGGTTGCTGAGGACACTCGTTGCCTTGAAGAGGTGGAAAAGGCTAGATTGCACTGCTTATTTGTTGCGGATTGTGTAAGCACCAGCACATCGTTGTTCCTGACAAAAAACAAATAATTTTATGTACATCTCGCCTCGTTCCCGCTCAGTAAAATTAACATTCTGTAATGTAGGCTGATGTCTCAATCGCTCTACATATCTCATGCAGTGATTTGCACAGGCTTATCAGCGTTAAAAACGTTTTATTCGGAGCACCACTACGAAACCTATATATCACTGTACCACTACGAAAAATATATCACTCCGTTATGATATAACGTGATATGGAGTCTGTTGCCCTCTGATGCTACCTTAATTTGCAAAGAAATTACTGAAGGAAATTAATTTCATTGTTCACCAAACAAGAAAAAGTAGCCAGCTACATATTCACTTCTTATGCAGCTTCTCATGCAAGCTCCTTCCTCTGACAATGTTTTTTTCTCTCTCCCTCCTTCACTCCACTCCCCCCTCCCCGACCTCTTCCTCCTCCGTGCTGCCTCCCGTTCGCTCTCTCCGGTGCGCGCGCTCTCACTCTGAGCTGAGCGGCTACAGCACTAAATAAGTGAGAAGCTTCTCACAGCCACTTAAGCATCCGCCGCAACAGCAGCACCAGAAAGCACAGTCGCCCTGGCAATCAAGGAACCGGTGATCTGATCTCTTCAGCTTCTAGGACTGCTCTTCTCGAAGTCGCCTTTCAGCTCCCCTTCACGGACACCCCTCCTATCCCCTCCCTCCCCAAATACGTAGAGCACCGGCAGGGATGCCACATTTCTCCTGCGTAATCTGCCTTGGAATATATACGGGATGATGATTCGGTATCCATAGCCACGGTTTAACGCTGGCAGACTTTAACGATCTCTCTGAACGTTGTCTTGGCATACTGCTAATGCTGTTGTTTTTTGACTTTTTCATTTGGACTGACAGTGGATTGTAATGTATTCGCGAAGCTAATGAGGTAATTAAGGCATTGAGTTGGACAGAAATTAACAACGAGCCGTGGATAACGGAGTTTGATCGCGTTCTCAGGCGAGCATCGTTCGCTAGTCCATATTTTACGCATCCGAGAACTCCATCCTCCTGATTCCGCGGGAATTACGGCGTGGCAGGACCGGTCACGGGGGGATATTTACTTTCAATACAGTCAAGAAGAGGAGTCACTCTGACCCCTTTCCAGCTACCCCTACTGTGTTGTTGTTTTTTTCTATCGCCCAACCGTGTTTGATGTATGTTTACCTGTGTGCGGGTGAGCTGACCGCCTCTGCCAGCCCAGATTTTTGCAATGCCAGGGCAGTGAGGAGGTGGATTTAATTTCGTCGTCTTGCACGGTAGCATGGCTCCGGTCCGGAGGGAAGGCAGATGGGAGATGATCTTTCTGTCGGGATGTGTACTTCTGTCCGTTTGGGGATTGCAACCGGCGCTGTCGAAAGTCTGCAACGACTACACGAGGCACGGACAGGACAACTCTTGGTACATGGTGGGCAAAGACAAGAAACTGCCTATCATGGTGCTGATGCCGATGAACGAGTCTGCGCTGATGAGCGGCATCAGTCAGGGCATCGAGCCCGCAGTCGAGCTGGCCATCAGGCACATACGCGAGTCCCGGCAGTACTCCTTCTCACTTGTCACCAAAATCTACGACACTGAGGTAAACTGGCTTTGCTCTGTCGCCAAGTGCAATGCGTCCTCACCACCCACCCAATTCCCTTACATACTTCCTTACCCCAGGTTACTATGTACTACTTTGAGTGTTGCTATTCCATGGCTGAATCTGTTCAATGATCAGTGTTAGTAGTCGTGTAAAACTGGGCATCTCGTGAAGTAGCCTACGCGCTTGCAGCAGCCTCTGTTATGGGAAACGGGCTTCTGTCATGGTTGGTACAGTACATCTGCGCAGAGACACAGTGTGGTACTTGTTTTCTTCTCTACGCATCCCTCTCTCTCTTTTCTAGCACTGGCTTTCTGTAAAATAGGGTGCACTTCCTTAATGGGTTCACTGTGCTGTAGCCTGCAAACTGCAGGGAGAGGGCTTATGCACGTGCAACAAGCTCGTGTCATAATCGAAACTATAGCATATCTACACTGCGTCTTGTATTTGAAGTCTTCGGTATCATGCGCTGTCAAGACAGCGTCTCGCTCAGAATGTCCCTTAGAAATAACAGCGTGTGAAAATGCAGTCTACGTCACTATAGCATGTCATTACAAATTATAATGCGTGTCTATTCTCCCCACAGAATACATCTCTGTGTTGCAAAAAAAGGATGACTTGAGAATTAGTGTTTGATACCAGCAAACACAAATGCCCTCCCAGAATGTGAGGGTAATGACATTACACATTATCAGCGAGGCACTAGACGACATTCACCTCTCAGCCTTACCTTAAAAAAGACTATCAGATGGAGGTCAAAGAGATTGACTCCCTTGGCCCTCATTAAAAGATAAGTTATTTCAGTCACGATTCTCGTTGCATTTCATTCCAGAGTCGAGGCTTGTTTCCAATACACCTGAAGATGGCAGTCATTTGTTGTGCATTCGGTCTCGCCCGACCTCCACACTTTCAAGGATATTAGAATGAGAGTATGGTTTTACATTAAGCCTGTATACTGAGGGCTCTGTTTGCCACCTGCGGCCAATGTCTAGTATACAGAGTTCTTAGATTACAGCCGTCCCTGACCAATTTTTCGTCGCGGTTTTGCTCCGTAAAGCTTAAATTAGACTGCATCATTGATACACCTTGTGACTTCGTAGGACCTTATAGGTTTTTTTTTTCGTTTTGCCCCCTTACAACAAGGACTCAGTATGTTTAAGATCAAAAACACTGCATCTGTTCTGTAGGCTATCAGTTGTAGTCTACCGCTTATATTCTTGATTTTGAAAATATGTCCATTTTAGGGAAAATATGTATGTACAGTATATATATGTGATGCTTATTGAATTAAATGTACACGACGTATGCAGATACAAATAAATACCCGACTTAATTACTCTTACTTTGCTTGTGTAGGCATATATGGGAAAGCGTTAAACGAAAGCCGTGTTGCCGGAGGTGTTATGTAATTACCTACGTAATGCCATGCGCAAATTACCTGATAAAATATGTGCGAGGATAAACTGACAGGCTACCCATCCTAACTGTAAAGAAGTTTCTCCGTTTCTTGTTTTTTCTCACTTCCTGAGAGCATATGGTTCACACATCTTGAATTTCCCCTTGGGGATCACTAAAGTATCTATCTATCTATCTATCTATCTATCTATCTATTTATCTATCTATCTATCTATCTATCTTTTTTCCAGCTGTGCATGTTGGTAGATGCACAGCTTTGTTACAGGTCACTTAGGTACACTCACCAAATGCCAGTAATCAGTAAATATTTCCTCAGTGAGGAGCATCCAGGTCTTCCACGGTTCCAATCAGTCGTTGCAGTCAGCACATTGCACAAGCATTCTCAGTCTTTCCCTCAAGCATTGATTATAATTTCCTTTCCAAATGCCCAGATGACCTTTGGAACAAAAGTCGAGGTCAAAAGCCTTGATTGTTGACTGCCCATATCAGCAGATTTGAAACACTACAGGGTAAACTCACTGTAAAAAACAACAAGAAAACCATTAGGCCAATGTACTGAGGTAAACTGGCTTTGCTCTGTCGCCAAGTTCAATGCGTCCTCACCACGCACCCAATTCCCTTACATACTTCCTTACCCCAGGTTACTACTGTATGTACTACTTTGAGTGTTGCTATTCCATGGCTGAATCTGTTCAATGATCAGTGTTAGTAGTTGTGTAAAACTGGGCATCTCGTGAAGTAGCCTACGCGCTTGCAGCAGCCTCTGTTATGGGAAACGGGCTTCTGTCATGGTTGGTACAGTACATCTGCGCAGAGACACAGTGTGGTACTTGTTTTCTTCTCTACGCATCCCTCTCTCTCTTTTCTAGCACTGGCTTTCTGTAAAATAGGGTGCACTTCCTTAATGGGTTCACTGTGCTGTAGCCTGCAAACTGCAGAGAGAGGGCTTATGCACGTGCAACAAGCTCGTGACATAATCGAACCGTAAAAAACAACAAGAAAACCATTAGGGCAGTATATCAAAAGCCAAGGTTTACCATTTGTACAAGATCTCTGCCATTCGTTTCAGATACCATGGTTCAGATGGCCCTGGCTTCACACCCTGATGCTGCCTTCATGGGGGAGAGAGGTGTCTTTTAGTCAATAAATACCAGGTTGGCTTCCGAGGACTCTTCTGACATTGATGTCGGCTTTGTGCACCGTGTTAACCACATCACACCGCCTTTCACCAGAGGACGTGCTGCTGTTGAAGTTTCTGTCACACAACCACACACACATACACACACACACACACACACACACACACACACACACACACACACACACACACACACACACACACCCTTGGCTTTCAGTATAAAGCTGAAATGCTTTAAAATGACTAATGAAAACTGTGCTAATCTTATCATTAGATGCCTTAGATTTGAAGGTTCCTTGCCAAGGACAGCCACTTATACACAGTTGGACTCCCGCCACACAGTTTTGTGCCACAGCAGTGTTGCCTTTTTGAATCTTATATTAAGTACAAATGATGTTAATGGGGTTTGCATTCATGTTATTTATAGAATAGCCTGTCAGCCTTGGCATACTGTAGCTGGTGCTTTCTTTCTGTTAATATGAGACAATATTGTTCATTCTGTCTTCTGTCGGGGAGAGTAGTTTGTGCATTTCTGCAGTCGAGACTCATAATAGGGTGTCGCTTCTGCCTCAGCGGCTCTGTCTGGTGATCAGGTCTGTCAACACGGGGCTGGACCACCGTTTATTTTGGTCTTTCAGTCTCCTTTTTTTTTTCAGCCCGTTTGATGGGTCTTAGTGCTTGTGGATGCAAATTAGAAATACTATTTGCATACCAGCAGAGTCAACAAGCGCCAGAAAATGGACCGTACAGAGTGAGCACACAAAATGTGTATGCACGTCATGTACACAGTCAGATACACAGACACACAAGCACACACCCACACATACACACACACATACATAGGATGCACACACACACAGACACACATACACACACACACACAGGATGCACACACACACACACACACACACACACACACACACAGACGTGCACACACACACACACTCACATAATATGTCGTATATGTATATTATACACTCACATACTCGCACTACACACAGACGCACGCATACACACACACGTGTACACTCACGCACGCACTCACACACACACACACACACACACACACACACACACACACACACACACACAGACGTGCACACACACACACACTCACATAATATGTCGTATATGTATATTATACACTCACATACTCGCACTACACACAGACGCACGCATACACACACACGTGTACACTCACGCACGCACTCACACACACACACACACACACACACACACACACACACACACACACACACATACACACATACACGCATGAACGCACATACTAAACAAAACAAGCAGTTGTCGTAGCATTGGCGTGTGCGTGCTGGGATTTAGCCAGGCAGATGTAAGTAATCAGTCCTGGAGCAGAGGCCCTTTTATCCTCTTTATCCCTGCTCGCTCTCTCGCTCCCCTCGCGGATCCTCCGGCAGGCTGAGCCCATCCCAGTCCTCCCCAGCCTGGGTGCCTCGCTGCTGGGCCGCTGGGTCCTTGGCCTCTGGGCTCCGCATTTCAATCTGGCAAAGAGGCAGCACAGGGCAAATAGATAAACGCGGTTCCATGGGGGCATTGAAAAAGCCAAATAGCATCACCCTGAAATGGAAAGAAAAAGGACACGACGCCACCATACCTGCAGGCGAAGAAAACAAATGTGGTGGGTGGACATAGCCAGATCCTTTAGCCCCGCTGACATTTCACTCCTCCTTAACCTCGAATTGAACATCTTCGTATCGCATCTCACACTGGAGATAACTAGCGCGCCGCGGTGTACAGTGTCGAGTGTTGCCCGCGGGCAGTGGGCGCCCGGGTGTGGAGTCTTGGCTCTGTTGTCTTGCTGGGGATGGCTCACCGGAGGCAGGGAATCAGGCGGGCGTGGAAGGCAGGCAGACGGGCAGGTGAGCTGACCTGTGATTAAAGCAGAGCTTGGGATCTCCCTTTGGGGAAGGGCTCCGCGCTCACTCGAAAATCCTGGCCATTGATCTGATACCGAGCCCCAGTGTGTGAGCAGTGAGCACACAGACACACACACACACACCACACACACACACACACACACACACACACACACACATACAGTAACACACACACACACACACACACACACACACACACACACACACACACACACACACACACACAGGCATTACTGTGTGCTCAACAGCTCTAGACTTGTGTCCACACCAGACTGTGATTTACAGACGAAGCAAACAAGCAAATAAATAAAAAAGTGGAATAACGGGAACAGCTACAGCGACAACATCCACCAAATAAACCTCTTTCCCCAAAGAGGATGCCTGTTTACTCTGCCTTCTACCAGGTCATCCTGAAGGTTAGAATGGCAGTTAAAAGGCAGTTAAAAGAAAGTCTTGGTGGTGGTGGTGGTGGTGGGGTGGTTGCTCTAATTCTCATTGGTTCCTCTATTTACTGCTCAGCACGTGAATGTGAATGGTTACGAGTCATGTGGACGTGATGGCAATGGTGATGGCTTAGATTGAGGGTGGGGTGGGGGTGTGTGTGTGTGTGCCACAGCCGGTGTGTGTGTGTGTGTGTGTGTGTGTGTGCCACAGCCGGAGGCTGTGTTACTCCGTATTAAGAGCTCAGAAAGGAGCTGAGCGAGATGGAACAGGAGTGAGATGTCACATCCAGGGCAGAGACGTGTGGAATTTAAATTCCTTCATTAGCTCCCCACCACCACCATCCCTCCACCCGTGCCTCGACCTCCACCCATACCTCTCTTCAGTTTCTCCAATTCCTCTTCACCCTCTCTGCCCCCCCACCCCACCCCCACCCTTTCTTCTGCAGTCAGAATAAGGGGAAGTGGTGTGATTTATACTTCTCGCCCCGTGCAGAGTGATTCAACAGCTTGCATGCTTGTTCATGTGGAAGGACTGAAACATTTGAGAGGGAAAATAAAGAGGTGCTGTTTCACTGCCTCCAACAGCACAATCTCTCTCTTTCTCTCTCTCTCTCTCTCTCTCTCTATCTTACACACACACACACACACACACACACACACACACACACACACACACACACACACACACAACACACACACACACATGCGCATGCACATATACACACACGCGCATGCACACACGCACGCACACATATACACATACACACACACACACACACACACACATACAGGCCACCCTTACTGTGTCTCTCCCCCCAGGTTCGCCCTCGTCAGGCTGCTTGTCTTTCGAACAGCAATATCTGTGATTCACACTTACAGTACTGTACACTTTCCAACAGGCTACAGCCAGCCTGGCCCAGACAACTTGTCTTTGTCACAGGCAAATGCTATTATTTCTTGTGAAATTCTGCTAACCCAAATACAGTATACTGTATCAGACAGTGCTGATCCTACCTTACTCTTAACATTATCTAAAGTCCCAGTCTAACGTCCATGACATTATCTGTTTTACTGAAATCCCAGCCTAATGTCACTGTGACCTTATATGCTTGCTATGGGTGAATGAAACCCTTGTTTGGTTCCAAAACACCATATCCACCATTTAATGAATTCATAAATCATTTTTTACATTTTGTTTTCCAAGGTTATTTCAGTAGAACTGTAATTGGGTATTGTTATTTGATTAATCTTTACTCAATCAAAAAACACAACTGCAATTTGATTGATATTACCTGAAATACACAATTACCGGTAAATAGCCATTGATGATTTGACATTGATGATTGATGATTGATTGACATACATGATTTGTACCTAGTTGCCATTTTCTAAAATCTCAGTCTAAAGGCGGCTGTGTAATGAGGGAGGGTGTGCCACGACAATTTGGAACCATTCCTCAGTTGGTTTTGTCAGATATTGACATTGACGCGACCTCCTGCCATTGCCACGCTGCACGTATGCCCGTCAGATAATGCGCTGTGAGGCTGCATTAGTGGGCTCCTGTGTCTCCCCACAACCCAATGAAACCTGTCACATTCACAGGCGGAGACAGCAGGCGCCCTTGCTAAGCTTCGGTGTCCTTGCCATACACGCTCGCGATTGTTTTCAAAAAATAACAAACCCAAAAGACAAACCACCCCCGAGCGCTCGGGTCACTTTTTGTCACAGTGCGTTACAGATTTGGTATCGCAGTAATAGGTCACATTGTTTTAAAATGGAATACAGCGTAACTGATGGGGGACTCTGAATGGTGGGGGTGTTTTAAATGCAACTCGGAGATGAAGCATCTTGCAAATTCTCCAGTGAGCACAGATATCCACGACAGAAACCAAGGCCGTTCATGTGTCGGCCATCTTGGATTTATGTTGATTTATCTGGACTGGGACATCATTACCCTTGTGTGTCTTAATAGTCAGTATCATTGCTGTATTTTCCACCTGAAGTTCAACCCCAAGACATGTTTAGGAGCACCCAGGCTGTGATTTGATTTAATTATGAGCTGTTTACACACCGCATTACTGCATTTATGGAGGCCATAAAACTCTATTTATACCAATGCTTTTGATGGGCCTTTATGAGGCAGCCTGTGTATTACATTCTCTTTACCTTATGAAGCTTGATACGGACATCTGTTGGGCCTTTCACTGTCGTTGGTTTCTGTGACCTTTCCGCAAAGGTAGAGAGTAAAGCTATTGGCCTGTCACCTTCTCCTGAAAGGAGGGAGAAGAAAAAACAGAGACGGAGGGAGAGAGAGAGAGAGAGAGAGAGAGAGAGAGAGAGAGAGAGAGAGAGAGAGAGAGAGACAGACAGACACACACACAGACAGAAAGGCAGACAGAGAGACAGGGAGGCTGGACAGTGTTTGACCTGACATGGACTCCGCAGACATTGAAATGGTCATCTCAGTTCAGACAGAGTTCCAGAGGCACACGGGCTGGGCAGAATTCCTCTAGTTTGTGCCCGCTGTCAAATGCAATGAAAATCTCCACCCTTCCATTGGCGCATTAGGAACGACTGGGACAAACACCCTGTAACCCATAAACGGGCTTGCGCACGTTGTGTCTATGAATGACATCCCTGCATCTCTGGTCTCTCAAAGACCAGCGCATCAACAGCGTGACGCCGGAACTTGTGTTACTGTCTTGCTTGCTTTTTGAGTACAGCTGCACTGCCTTGCTGTTTAGAGTGCTTAAATACGTGCACCACTGTGTGTGAGACAGTGTGTGTGAATATGTGTGTGTGTGTGTATCACAGTGTGCCTGTCAACAGTGTGTGTCTCAGTAGGGATATGTGAAAATGTGGATATGTGTGTGTATGACACAGCATGTGTGTGTGTGTGTGTGTGTGTGTGTGTGACACAGCATGTATGGCTATGTGTGTGTGTGTATGTGTGTGTGTGTGTGTGTGTATGACACAGCATGTGTGGCTATGTGTGTACATGTATGTGTGTGTGTGTGTGTGTGTGTGTGTGTGTGTATGTGTCTGGTGGAGGGTGGCGTAATTGCTGACCTTCCACTGAGTCACTGATAGCCTTGAGTCAGGAGTCCCAGCCTCAGCCGGTGCTCCCCCTGACGTGGCTCCCCGCAGCACTCGCCTGGCCGCCATTGTGTTTCGGGACGCCGGCTGGGCCATTAGCCAGCGGGCACCATTCAGTGCCACCAGCCCCCGCGCCGTGGGGTTAAGTTGGAGCCGAAATGGCGGCGGACCAATTAAAGAGCGGCTCTATTGTTTGGGGGCCTGTGAATGGTACCTGAACAAAAGGAAATGTGCTGCGTTCGCCCCTGCTGCTGTCTCTCTGTCAGCGAGGAAACAAATTTAAAGAGAGAGAGAGAGAGAGAGAGAGAGAGAGAGAGAGAGTGATAAAAAGAGAGGAAGTTCAGCTAATGGCTACGGCAGCAGGCAAAGATGGAGCCAGAAATGACAAAATTGGTTTGTTTTCCTCACTGCAGGCTTTATGGAGCACTGTACCGCTCACCAGAGACAAAAAAAGCAATTATTTGCAAACCCACTGCACAGTTGCATTGTTATTTAGAAAGCTGACCATTTGTTGGTCTGTTGGACCCTTTTATTTCCCTATTATCACCTTTTGGAATCTTTTGACTCAAAGAGAATAGGTGGTGCTACACTAAATCCTATTGGTTGGAATTGATGAATTACACTCTGCAGGTGATATGCATGGCTATATATCCCTGTTAAACTGCCTTGGGTGTTCTATTTTAACAAATCAAAATCAGTTCAGAATATTGCATTGAATATTGAACATATTTTTATTTATGAGCTACTCTATTGTTTTATAATTGTTAATGTTCATTTGTTAGGTCTGGTTAGGACTGGTTTATAAATGTGTTGGAATTATGTTAATAGATCAGTAGTTAATGCTTAAGTATAAATATATGGGCAAATGCTGGTGTACACTATTCTGAAGGCTGGAGAAGCCATCTTTAAGGTGTGTGAGAAAGCGATGTATTTTGACAGCCACTGGAGATAAAGGGGTGCCTCAAGGGGACTGATAAGTGGTGAAATTGATGATAAGTGTGAATAGGTGAGGTGTTTTTTGACACATTATGGCAACTCCTTGCATACGGCACTTTTAAAATGAATGACAGGGTAGTGCTTGTGAGATCTCCCTCATGTTCTCTCTCTCTCTCTCTCTCTCTCTCTCTCTCTCTCGCTCGCTCTTTTTCTCTGGCTTGATAGACTCTCCCCGTCTCTCTCAGTCTCTCTTTAGCATTTTTCATTTGTCTCTTTGATTATCGGGCAAATGAGATGTGTGGTTGTTCCAAAGGTGCTGGACTGAGCATCTGGCTGCCATTAACATAAAACAAACATTTGCTCTGTGATTCACTCTGTCGCTGGAGGCCATGGCGATGATGCCTCTCAGGAGGCCACGGAGGGGAAGAGCAGAGGAAAGGAGAGATGGAAGAGAGGAGGAAGAGAGGAGGAGAGGAGGAGGAGAGGAGGGAGGGGAAGGATAGACCTTCTGCTGATGGCGTGAAAGTGCTGTGGGTGAAATGGTCATGGTACAGGAAATGATTCCAGTAATCCCCCCTACAGACACACACACACACACACACACACACACACACACACACACACACACACACACACACACACACACACACACACACACACACACACACATTGTGTCAATTAAGCCTTGGATCACAAAAGATCAGGTTATAACAAGAGGCAGGAGATGAATTGCTTCCTCATAGTTCCATATACAGATTCAGTGTATGAAATAGAAATACATCTTTGAACATTATCTGGAGACTGTTATCCAGTCTCATTATTATGTAGATGAGGTCACCTATTTGGGTTCATCATTGGCACAGCCTGATCTGCAGATCGGCTTTTCAGCTCTCCTCAAGTCCCTTCCTGAAGCTTCTTTTGCACTCTACCTCATGTCCAGCCAAGGAAGTGGGAATTAGCTTTTCATTAAGCTATGGATCTCTCCCAGGCTGTGTTGACCTTTGCTCTTTCCCGCAGCCCCGTCGTCAATACGCCATTAGACGGGAATCCATATGTGTGTGAATCCATATGTGTGTGCTTCTTTCTTTCTAATTGCTTTCCATTCATGGAGACTTGGAAAAAGACTTCCAATGCCATACCTTGCAGCAGTGTCCTCTGGGTAATTCTATGTGGACATGTTCCTCTTCGCCCCAATACAACCCCAACCTCACTTTAGGGACTGCATGCTTCAAAAGGTTGAGTTTGTAAACCGAATGTGTCACTGTTCGATAACTAGGCTGTCCCATTTCGAAGATTTCTTCAAAATGCAGCCGAGGAATGCCGCCCTCTTTTCTCTTGCCAAGAAGGGTCCAGCAGGTGTGTTCTTCACAGCTCAACATATCCCCACGATTCATTTGCTGATGATTCTTGTTTTTAAGTCAAAATGGCGGAACAAACAAACCCCTTAGGACAGGACCTTCTCATTAGTCTGGCGTTGGCGATGTTCTTTGAAGGATGGATGAGACGTAGTCCTACCACCCCCCCCCCCCCACCACCACCACCCTCCACTCCACCACCTGCCCCCTCCACCACCATCCTTGTCCTTCTCGTCTCTTTAGACTCTAAAGTAGAGGGGATTTGGAGAGAGGGGAGGCTGAGGTGTTGTCAAAAGAGATTGGACGGATGCCATACAGCCAACGCTCTCTCGTCCGTCTCAAAGGGCTGACCAGAGAGTAATAAGCATGGAGTCTGCCCTTGTCAGTCCTCTAATTACATTAGCTCCCATGTAATTCCCGAGCAGAGAAGAGAGGAGTGTCTCAGCAGAGGAGGAAGGACAGAAAGAAAGACAGAGAGAATGAATGAAAGAAAGAGAGAGTTAGAGAGAGAGAGAGTGGAAGAGCGAGATAGAGAGAGTATCGGTATGTGTTTTTGTTTGTGCTTATGTTTTTGTTGCTTTTTTCGACTTTATTGTGTATTTGAAGCAGAACACAGCACACTACATACACTCCGGCAGGAAATGCACTTCAGATGAGAGCCATTTCCTCTCTCTATATATATAAACATACAGAATATCTCAACCTGCTCAGGAATTTGTCATCTTTCTGTAATGGCCACACATTCACTTACCTACAGTAGCTAGAGGCATTTTATGTAATTTTCTGAAGAACTGCTCATGCCGTTCTTATATGGAGCTGCTATCAAATAGCTCTCTCTGTGTGGACACATGATAGACTGAGCTGCGTCAGTCGAGCATAATTACGTCTTGACGTCTTGTCTGTAGGAGAGTTTGCAATATGTATGGGAGTGTGGATAGACATCTCCGTCACTACATAAATGTATAGTACATGTATCAGTACATACATACAGTATTCTATTGTTGTGAGAGAATGAATGTGTGCTTCTTCAGATTATTATTTGTGGCTGAGTGGAAATGACAGCTGATGTGTTTGGCTGGATGAAAAGATTTTTAAAAGGTTTTTTACTGGGAGGAATAAGGGCTGTGGCAACATTATAGTCAAGTATTTATTGAGTC
>NC_055977.1:15278117-15280617 GCF_018492685.1 Alosa sapidissima
TGTGTGTGTGTGTGTGTGTGTGTGTGTGTGTGTGTGTGTATTTTCTGTCCGCTGGCGTTGTGTGCCCATACACATTTATAGGTCTTGTGTTGTAGAGCCCAAGTCAAAGTCCCCCATGTCGCTAATAAAATATCCATCTAATTAAACGTATGTTATATAGATAATCTCTGTAATCTCTGTAATCTCTAAGGGCCTTGCCTCTGGGATGTGCTGTACTTGATAATAACAAATAAAAACAGAATTGGACGGAGTGTGTGTTTCCTGCACCAGGATGGGAGTGACCTTTCCTCCTTTAACTACGTGAGACGCATCAGTCATCCGCTGCCTGCTGAGCTGCTTATTGAGCTACTCGTTGATTGCTACCGCTTGCTTTTAATATGACGGATGACCCCCCCCAACCCCCTCACACAAACACACACACACACACACACACAGAGAGAGAGAGAGAGAGAGAGAGAGAGAGAGAGAAAGACAGAGAGAGAGAGAGAGACCTCTAGAGGAAAGAGGCATGTCTTATTTCAGTGGCTGTGATGGCCAAGGTTCCTATCCACACACACACACACACACACACACACACACACACACACACACACACACACACACACACACACACCTCCAGAGGTATCATGCCTTTTCTCAGTGGCTGTGATGGCCAATGGTTTCTGTCTGTCATGGTAATCTAATGGCATGGTGTCAGTAAAGGGATTGTTATTTCATTACTCCTGCTGTCAAGGTCTGATTCAGACTGCTGTCTGCTATGTGTGTGTGTGTGTGTGTGTGTGTGTGTGTGTGTGTGTGTGAGTGTGTGTGTGTGTGTGTGTGTGTGTGTGTGTGTGTGTGTGTGTGTGTGTGCATTTAGGTGGGGGGTTGAGTAAAACTGGCTCTGCAGACCTAATTTCAGGTCTCTTTCATATCCTCAGTTCTACGATGAGCCCCATTGGATTATTATTACTGAATGTAACAATCTTCCATGTTCCCTCTCTCAACATACACACACACACAAACACACATACATACGGAGGCACACCCGTTTTGTTTGCACCACTTCAGATTAAATTGGATGTAATGATTCTTTCGGGGGATATTAAAGATAAGCAAGAATGGTATTTCCACTTCCCAACCCCCTTGCGGCCCACACAGTCGCTCTGGTGATGGCATTTGCGCGGTAATAGACATACTAGTGGTGCTCGCAGTATTTACTGTTTCAGTGGCGGCGGCAGCAGCGGTGGTGGTGGCATTGTTGGTGGTGATGGAGCCCCGGGCTGGCTGCGGAAATCACAGCCACAGTTTCACAGCGCTACTTTTTGGCTCGGCCTTATCTCACAAAGCAAAAAAAACGAATACCGCCGAAAGCAGGCAGACACAAAGAATAAATCCCGTATTCTGAGCATGCGCCGCTAATTTGCACGAGCCTTATTAGCATGTCATGGATGACTCAGTGATTGTCACAGGTGTTAAGGCCCATGCTCATGCGTTGCTTTCTCTCAACCCTACTTCATGCATTCTGATCTTGTTGCAGAGCGAGAGAAAAACTGATCTCAGAACTGCCGTTGATGCTACGTCGGCCCTTACGCTGATCCGGTCTCAGAGTCTGTGCGGATGCTGGTCGCATTTCCATAATAATTGCTCTGGTGCATTGCACTCTCTGTACTGGCACACTCCATTACGTTCATACACAGTTTGCGTCTTGCACAGTTTCCCCTAAGTCTTGCTACATCTGCACTGTGATTTACACAACAGTGTGTACAGTATACCCAGTATAATATATCAGCAACACATTAATTCATCGACGATGCCATCTAAGCAATTACTAAAATTATGTTTTTGACACCATGGGGGGGGGGGGGCAGTCACATGTGATTACACATAATTACATGGCAAATGATTTTATCCATAGCAGCATATTTCACAATTAAGGCATAGGCTGTGTTTGTACCCCTGCTTTGGGAATGGACCCTACACACTGTATTGCAGTCCCACCCCCCCCCCCCCCCCCCCCCCCCCCCCCCCCCCAATCTGACTGAGTTATAAGCTCCTTGTAAAGACTAGGACAAGGGCCATTCTCTGCAGTCAGATTTGCTGCAGTCAGATTTGCGTTGGGAGCCTCCATCTTGCTCCAAGCAGGTGGGATGCCTCGACAGTACTGTCCCCCGTGGCTGGCTAGATGGGTTAGTAGTCCAGGCCAGATCCACCTTTAGCAGCTGTTCACTATGATTCTCAAGTTTTCAGAGCTCTATTGTAGCTTGATAACTCCCACACACGCACATGCTGCTTCCTCCTAGACACACACACACACACACACACACACACACCTAAATTCTTTATTTGGATTAGAAGATAAGCATATATCATGGCATAATCCAAATTTGATAGAAAGGTGTTCAACAACAGCCAATATCCAGTCCATTATGCACATTAGGGGTAAAGGTGGCACCTACGCCTCCATATGTAGAGGCTAATTACTGCTGATACAGAGCAATATCTTGTCAGTCTTGTCACA
>NC_055977.1:15285617-15288117 GCF_018492685.1 Alosa sapidissima
ACATCGTGTGCCATTTAATGGATGCATTACTCAATTACTTTGCTTACCTTACATGCACTGCAACCCTTGCAATGCTTGTGGAATGCAGAATTAGCTCCATCAGCAGTTCTGCAAATGCAGTCATATGATAATTTGTTCAGTTAGTTTATTTATAGAGTACATTTTATTATCACTGAGAGGGGTGGCATTGGTATGGAAAAAATATATCAATGCCAACAAAAATACCAATGAGTATAACCAATGACTGCAATGAGAGACCCATTAAGCTTCAGTGTTCAGCCATCAGCCTCGGATAAACTGCACATATACACACATTTGTATATACATAGACACTATCCCTTTGATTTGGTAATGGTATGTAATTGTACTTACACTATCTGCTCTGTCTGTGCAACTAAAAGAGACATATTTTTCTCATCAAAGCTTCAAGTATTCAGTGAATGTTATTGTAAACACTTCAGGACAATTGACAAATTCTTTAATAGTTTCCTTTCCTTGAGGCTCATATTTAGCCCATTTGTCAGACATGCATATTCATGAAAATCAGTCTGTTTGAGCGGCGCCATCAGGGTGTCAAGTGTTGTGTGAATGTCAGACTTCTGGATTGAATAGAGCAGCAGGTGCTTCACTCAGCTGGTACTGTAGCTTCAGCAATACAGCTGTTTATGAAAGACATTAGCAAGAGAGATACAAAAAAAAAAACAGAACTTTCTTTCAGTGAAATTGGTCCTCAATAAAAAAATCATTTATGAGTCCTTTTTGCCTTGTTGGGCCTTTCGGGGGGTTTTGTGTTTCCAAAACAGTCACAATTCAAAGACGAAGCCTCTAGTAAACAATATGTATTCTCTATTTGTCATCCAAATCACTCATCAAAACAGAAGGACGTTAACAGCAGGGCTCGAGAAGAAGGAGGCTAGAGAAAAAGGCTGAAGTGAGAGAGAACCAAAAAGCGAGAGAAGGAAACAGAGATGGAGAGACAGACAGAATTAAATACGCGCATGTATCTTTTACTGGACTAATTTTCTAAACCAGCACAATATGGAGACTGACTGGGATTCTCTCACAGGCCGCCCCTCTTGTCTCTCTCTCCCTCTAATAAGTTGAGAGTGAAAGGAGAAGGGAAGAGAGGAGATGGAAAGAACCCAAAGAACGTAGAAAAAAAGAGAAGGATTTGACTCTGATCGTAGATGAACGAGCGCAGCAGCCAGCCAATGTGCGTTGAGGCGAGGGCGGGCCTTATCTGAAGACCAGCCATACGGAGCGGGGTCAAGGGGGTCAGTGTTCTCATTACAAGAGCTGGTGTGATCCAAGCTACAGTCACGGTCCGAGCCCGAGACCTCGTGCAGTAGCCGCTTGCACAGAGTCACCCGTGAGATTAAGGGGTCGCTTAATAGCAAGACAGAAGGGGGTTTTCTAATCATTTTCCGAGGCACGCCGTTTTTCTTGTCTCTTATGTAAACACCAGCGCCTATCCTGAGCTACTATTCTCCCCACCACTATCCTCTAGCCACCCTCATCCCAGCACCACACTCAACACCACTGGCCCAGCGAGCCATTCTCTCCACACTCCATCCTGTCTCCGCCCTCCTTCCAGCATGACTGCCTTGGCCTGCACGAGAAAGCCAGCGTGTATGTATCTCACGGACGCTGGGCTATCTCACGGAGGCTGGGCTATCTCATGGAGGCTGGGCTATCTCACGGAGGCTGGGCTATCTCACGGAGGCTGGGCTATCTCACGGAGGCTGGGCTCTCTTACGGAGGCTGGGCTATCTCACGGAGGCTGGGCTATCTCACAGAGGCTGGGCTATCTCACGGAGGCTGGGCCATCTCACGGAGGCTGGGCTATCTCACGGAGGCTGGGCTAACTCACGAAGGCTGGGCTATCTCACGGAGGCTGGGCTATCTCACGGAGGCTGGGCTATTTGAGGTGTGGGTCATTACGTCAGTCTGGAGGATGAACAGGATGGCGGAAGCGGGGGTGGGTACCGTGGCCTGCCAATGCCCTCTGGCACTAGAGTATGCCCACTCGCCCATCCTCTTCCCTTCCCTTCATTTTTTGAATGCCCTATTCATGAAAAATGCTTCTATGTGTGTATACGCATTTATGTGTGTGTGTGTGTGTGTGTGTGTGTGTGTGTGTGTGTGTGTGTGTGTGTGTGAGTGAGAGTATGTGTGCGTGTGTGAGTGTGAGTGTGTGTGTGAGAGTGTGTGTGTGAGTGTGTGTGTGTGTGTGTGTGTGTGTGTGTGTGTGTGTGTGTGTGTGTGTGTGTGTGTGTGTGTGTGTGAGTGAGAGAGTATGTGTGCGTGTGTGAGTGTGAGTGTGTATGTGAGAGTGTGTGTGTGAGTGTGAGTGTGTGTGTTTGTGTGTGTGTGTCTGTGTGTGTGTGTGTTTGTGTGTGTGTGTGTGTGAATGTGTGTGTGAGTGTGTTTGCTTATTTTTAGCTTAACTGATGCTAGTCTTCTGCCTCACTTCGCACTCTCGTGTGCATTTTACTGTGCA
>NC_055977.1:15298117-15303117 GCF_018492685.1 Alosa sapidissima
GATGTGGTTCTGGTTCTCTCTCTCTCTCTCTCTCCCTCCCTCTCCGGACGCACACAAAATCTGATGTGTGCGAGGAGAGGGCCACTCAACGGGCCTTGAGGTAAAACACACATAGTCCTCTCCCCTTACTCACACACACACAGACACACACAGACACACACACACACACACACACTGGACTCACTCTGCTGTTGTGTTGTTGTTAAACGTTGTAATCTTATGAAAATGGTGCCAGTTTTACGGTACTGTAAATTACAAGCCGAGGACTCCGTGCTGAAACTTGATATGCTCATTCAAATGTGTTTGTGTGTGTATGTGTGCCTGTTTGTGTCTTCTGGTGGAGGAGTTGGAGGTATTGTAGAGAGGGGTGGTGTGTACTTGTGTGTGTGTGTGTGTGTGTGTGTGTGTGTGTGTGTGTGTGTGTGTGTGTGTATGTGTGTGTGTGTGTGTGTGTGTGTGTGTGTGTGTGTGTGTGTGTGTGTGTGTGTGCGTGTGTGTGTGTGTGTGTGTGTGTGTGTGTGTGTGTGTGTGTGTGAAGGTATCGCCCTACTCATCAGGTGTGTGTTCCTGTGGGAACCGATGGCCTTGTTTCCGCGCATTGTCTGTCACTCACGTTGCGGTGCGATCACACCTGCGCACCTCTGAGGGGTGGCATCTCGCTGCAGTGTTTTTGGAGGTGTATGTAAGACTTACGGTTGCGTACGGTTTTGAAATTTCACCAGATGAATCTGATGAGAGTCCAGTCTGCAACAGTTCTGCCCCTGCCAGGCTATCTCTGTGACTTCTTTGCTATCTGCATAACGCCATACTGCATATTCCCTACACCTTGACACGTAATTTCTGATACCCCTCCCCCCCCCCCCACCCCATCTTTAAGCGGGTTTCACATACAAAGTGACAACGGCACTGCAGCGCTCTTGAAGCCGATTATAATTCCAATGGCTTGCACAGTGCACAAGCGGTTTACCTCCGCACTGAGCAGAGCACAGTGCAGGTGGGATCAGAATCGGAAACTGAGGCGTAAGCGTGTCGGTCAGCAAGCCCTCGCGGACAGGCTACTAGCATCTAGCACTGAATCCAGCGGCCAAGGGGCATACCGCCTTGAATGTGAAGTCGCCTTTACAGTTTCTAACCCACTATCATTCCAACATCATGAGTATGTCCAGTCAACAACCTACTCCAGAAACTCAACTCTATTCATGGATCTCTCATAGGCCTCACACTATATATATATTTAATATATGGTGGTATTGGCATAGACATGTCATCAAACCCTATATTCCAGGGTTTTAGGCAGATGTGAGTAACTGTGGGAGCCTGTCTTTTAGGGGTCTTCATGACCCAGTGTCCGATGACTAAGTGGTCGGAACCAACAGTGTTGGAGGACCCTCAGTGTCTAATAACACTTATGTTGCAACAACAATAACAAAACCAGATCTATTCAGTAGATGACACACACTGACACAAATTGTTCAGTGCTGTGTGGCCAAAATGGGGTGTGCACTGATTGCCCAAGCATTTTTCATTTATTATTGAATTTGTGTAGTTTTAGCCATTGTAGGAAGCCATTGTTCTTGAGGCTTTAACAGCAACAATTAATCAAGGCTTTTTTGGTTAATCCCAGTATAATCATGTACTTATTTGTCCTGCTTAATTGCTTAAGTGATCTGCAATGACAATGTCTGACACATCTTGTCTTAGTTTATCAAAGACTTGAGTAAACATTCTTGTTTGTCTTGACAATAATTGTTTCAATCAAATTGTATCCCAACACTACGCCATGGTCTGTGGTGGCCAGTGTTCTGTGGTGGCCAGTGTTCCAGAAGGTCATTGCCAAGTAATCCTGGGTAGGGCTCACTATCAAAGCATCAGGGCATGGAACAGTACGGGCTATGCTGGGAAATCCTCCCTTAGCTGATCCCTTGCTGGACAACATCTGCAGAGAACTTGGAGGCTCGAAAACTCTGAGCTTTGGATTTGAAGAAGAGTGATTGTTGGTTGAGAGGGAGGTGGAGTTGAATTAGGGAGAGTGATCTGATTTGGGAAGAGTGTGGGGTGTTTGGAGGTGGTGGTGGTGGTGGGGGGAAGGGGGGGTAGAAGGTGTTGTAACTCAAGCAGTGGCCCTCAGGGTCCCTTGCAAGCCTTAAAAAAAGACTTCCCAATCAATACCAGGCATTTTATTCATGAATCACTCACAGGAAGAGATTAAAATAGCGACAGGAGAGATAAAGAGAGAGAGAGAGAAATAAAGAGAGAGAGAGGAAGCCTCTACTTACTCTGGGCCATGTGTGCGAGCCGTATGGAGTTTCTTCAGAGGTCGGAGAGAGACATGGCCGAGCTGATTCCAATTACATCATGAAATGTACACCAGCTGAATGAATCTGAATCCTCCCACGCCATCCTCCCCCAGCTTGTAATAATCGCTGCTACCTGTTACCTTCTTCAAATATTAATAAGCAGCGCGAGATCACTTCAGTGATAAATGTTGTCGTGGTTGCAGCTGTCATTTGTCAAGCATGTAAAGCGACTCATGCTAGCAGTTTATGTAACATAGGCTATTATTGTAATTCATCCTCGTGAAAGATGCCCTTTATCTAAGGTGACCCGCTGAAAAGTAGCGGAAACCCACAGAAGTGCAATTCAAAAGGGAAAATTACCCGGTAATTTATCACAGCGATTATAAAAGCAACCACCTGAGGCATCACAATAGCCCCATGTCAAGTTCATTGTTGTTCGAGAATAATGGATCTGAATAGACTCAGACGAGGGAGGGGGGGATGTCTAAAATCTGCTCAGAGCCCAACAAACGGGAGTTTGACCTCCATATTGGCAGGCCTCTTCAGCACTGTTTAATTTAACAAGTTGCTTGTGTAAGAGTTGACGCGTGGAGTTTCCCTGATTCCTTGACACTGTTGGGGGCCATTTTTTTTCCTTGGATGGCAAAAAATGAGTTTAGAAAATGGCAGCTGCTTAAGGAGGCCATTTTATGGCATTTTTATGCATTGCATCATATAGAAAAATCAGGCAGAATACACATTTTAGACACTCAAAGACGCTGCAGCGGGTAAATATGCAAAGGATTTATGCATTTTTGATGTAGCTGGGGAGGGGTTCGGCTGAGAGGCTTCATGACCTACTTTGGCTGCCATGGAATTCAAAGTACTTCAAAATGCCCCAAAAAAGAGGAGGAAATTAAAAAGAAATGAAAAAGAAAAGGAGGAAGAAGAGGAAGACAATTAAGACAGAAAGAAGTCTACAAACACATTTTGACGGCTAAAAGAGGGAGATGTTACGGAAATTGTCAGTCCTCACATTTTTTTGTGTGCTTCAGACGGAATTAATTCAGGGGCGGAAATTCCCATCTTGCTTTAAAATGATTAATAACCCGTTACAGTATTTCTTCAACAGATTTCAGAGCCAAAATGGCGGTTTTGGCGTCAGGAGCGGGTTGTGGTACAAGGCATCAACAGCTCGAACTGAAAGCCTCTGATTTGCAGGAACGGCAGCGCCGACACAGGCTTACACAATGTGGCTGCAGATTGCCAGTGGCGTTCGTGCGAGACCTCACAAATTCACTCAGACATACCGGTCACCACCTTGCTTCTCTTTCACAGTAAATGTTTTTCTCTCTCTCTCTCTCTCTCTCTCTCAGTGACCTGGCCTTGTGTGCAAATTAATTCCCCCCTCTTTTTCAGTCTGGCTTCAATTCTTTACCTTTCCCCTCTCTCTTCCTCTCCCTTTATGTCTAGTTGTATTCTTTCTTTAAATCACATTTTTCTTTTTTTATTTGCTATTTACTTTTCTGTCACTTTCTCTCTGATCCCTTCACTCTAGCACCTCTTGTAGCTATTGAAACTTGATGTCTGACATTAGCTCTTCAGATGAGAATGTGAGGTCTGATTGCCACATTCCAGTAGCAGCATTCCTTGTTGGTCAGGTGAAAAGACAGATAAAAAAAAAAATACAGCCGAGAGGAAGGAAGACAAGAAAGACCCCCCTCCCTCTCATCCTCTCCCTCTCATCCCTCTCTCCTTCCCTCCTCCCTCTCTCACACCTTTCAGCTTCCTACTGCAAGCTTTGCACCGTGCATTCAATCACTGTCAGTAGAGATGCTGCTGCAGGATTAATCTAACGGAGCACTGTCGCTGCACCTGTGCTGGGTGAACACTCTTCTCGCCTTGTGAGACAAGAGGCGCGCCGGTCAGCCACCTGCGTGGTGGGGGCGGCCGGTTGTTGTCTTTTTGTGCCTGTTGTCATCATTTGGTCTCCCTGTATCCTCATACTAACCCACATACACACACTCTCTCTCTCTCTCTCTCTCTCTCTCTCGCTCACACACACACACACACACACACACACACACACACACCCACACACACACACACACACACACACACACACACACACACACACACTCGCTCTCTTTCTCTCTCTCTCTCTCACAGAGCACACCGCCAGTGATTGATGTGAGTGATTGTCGCAGACTGTATGTTTTTTTCTAGGCCTCTTTTTTTGTAAACATGTGAGTGATGAGTGTGTGTCGGTGGTGGCTGCTTTGTGCCCGGCAATCAATGCAGACGGGGCCACTCTCTCGACGACCACTCCAGCTCTCAGTCCGGCACAATGGCCCCGCTTAATTTCCTGCTCTGCTGCATCCATAAACTGGTGCATGCCACTATTTGTGCTTTCTTTCTTTCTTTCTTTCTTTCTTTCTTTCTTTCTTTCCGTCTTTCTTTCATTTTTCCTCACTGTAAAGTATGTCTCTATTAGTGCTTCGAACAGAGAGTTTCTCATTGAATATAGCAGGAGACCCATTTTTTACTGTACAGTGGTTATTTATTGAGTTTGCTATTACCTGGCGTGTGCTGTTTGTTATTTTGGAATTGCCTCCTTCCCCCATCAGAAGGACTCAAGGACATTTGTGAGTTGACTGAAAGAAAAAGAGAGTGAGGCAGTGAGTGAGAACTTAAAGGGAGTGGAAGAGACTGCAGAGCAATTAA
>NC_055977.1:15308117-15323117 GCF_018492685.1 Alosa sapidissima
GTCCTGCCCCCTATGCCATCACAGATTGCTAATAAAGGCTCAGTGTGCAGCACAGAGGTTTTGGCTCTTTGCAGCCAATTTGAGAGCGGATGGCTTGCGCGAAGGAGGAGAGCCAAGCGGTGGGCAGCAGCGGCCTGGCAGTCGTGCGCTAATCTCAGGGGTTGGCAGCGCCCCAGTGAGCCTGCACAGCTGCCCGGACCAAAGGGAGAGGGAGCTGGGAGGGGTATGGTGGCAGGGAGGGTGGGGGAGGGTTGCTACCGGTGCCAAGGCAGGCACTCGCTGGACTCAGTGTACCCTCAGCGGGTTTTAATGGCTGGCCAGTGCTTGGCAAGTGGTCATTTACAGCTGGGCGTTTTATTATCTTCTTTCTCCGTCTTTCTCTCTCTCTCTCTCTCTCTCTCTCTCGCTTGTGTGCTTGTTTTGCCTTCTCCCTGTGATGCTGAGGTCTTGAATACACTCTGGAGAGTGGCAGATGTGTGACTGGTCACACTAAGAGCCGCTGCAGCAAAAAAATGGTCTGCTAGAGCGTGGCCTTCTCTGTCTTTCTTTCCCTCGTTCTCTCCCATATCTCTCTCTCTCTCATATCTCTCTTCCTCCCTCTTTCCCATATCTCTCTCCCTCCAGCACCCTCCACACATATTTCTCTTTCTCACTGTCTCTCTCCTTTTCTCTTCTCACACATTTCTCTCTCTCACTCCAGATAGTTCTCTCACTCTATCTCTCCCTGCTGCCTCTCTCCCTATCTTTATTTCTATTGCTCTCACTGACTCTCCCTCCCTCTCTCTCTCTCTTTCTGGCTTCCTCACTCTCTCTATCGCTCTCTCTTTCAGTCAATCAATGTTGCTTCCTGGTAAATACTCAAGGGCCTGTTATATAAATGTTACTGTTCCGTTGGAGTGTGTATGTCTACAGCTCTTCCTGCTGTACTGTCTGAGTGAGTGTGAGTGTCAATGTGTGTGTGTAACTGACTCACGGCGAGTCTGTGTGTGTGTGTGTGTGTGTGTGTGTGTGTGTGTGTGTGTGTGTGCGTGTGTGTGTGTGCGTATGTGTGTGCGTGTGTGTGTGTGTGTGTGTGTGTGTGTGTGTGTGTGTGTGTGTGTGTGTGTGTGGGTGTGTGTGTGTAACTGTGTGTATGTATCTCTCTGTTGGCACAAAGGTGTAAGAGAGCAGCCCTGTGTGGGGATCTCTCTCCCCTGAAACCCAGCTAACAAGCCACTTTACAAATGTCCAGAAGCCCTTGGCAGCCCCTTGGCAGAAGAAAAAAAAGTGAGAGTGAGAGAGGAAAGAGAGCGAGAGATGGAGAGGGGAGTGTAGCTGGATTTGTCCGCGTGAGTGAATCTCATCAGAACTCCCTTACAACCCACTGATAGGGAACGAATGAGCAGCCATCGTGACTTCATGATGCAGTTCCTTCCTTTGGTTCTCCCCTCCGACCCTCCACTGTTCTCTCTTTCTCTCTCTCTCTCTCTCTCTCTCTCTCTCTCCCTCCACCCCCCCCCCCCCCCCCCCTCCCTCACTCAGACTTCCATGCCCTGACTTCCAGTCACCCAGTCAAGCAGAGACCCGGTGACCCTGCACTGAAATCTGGGTCCTCACGAGACCTGCACTGGCCACCTTCCGTGGGTCTCTAGCCGGGGCGCGCACAGCTCGCAAAACTGCCTGTGCGGTCCTATTTCAGGCCCAAATGCCCAATTTAATGGGCCAGTTTTGTGGGCTGTTATGAACACTGAGAGAGACATGCGAGGTCGTTTAGTCTGCATCAGTGGCCTTGTCCAATTTATGTAATGTGAGAGGCTGTTTGGGATCTATCAATGTCAAAGGGACCTGATTTTAAAACGGACTGACTTCACAAGTGTGCCATGTTTATCATGTTGACCCTTGCTGCACCATATGCCATTTAATCAGTAATAGTGGGATGAGATTTAACAGTGTTAATGCTCACACAAATACATAAACAAACAAACACACACACACACACACACACACACACACACACACACACACACACACACACACACACACACACACAAACGGTGTATATTTACATACATATGCATGTGCATATTCACACATACACTTGCTTACAAACACCTGCACTCAAACAAATTCACTGGAGAGTGCAAAGAGGCCTTAGTCACCACCACTCAGACCAGACTCCATGAAACCTGAAATGTCTCGATTTAAGCTGTCTCGGACACATACACTTCAGCATGTCACCGCTGTCATACATACCACCACACGCCACTGTGTGTGTATGTGTGTGTCGGCATGTTGACGGTAATATCAGTGTAGGGCGGATTACCCAGGTCTCCCTGTTCTGGGAAGTATATAATCAGCTTTAGTGGAGGGTGCCAATCCCATGTCTTTCTCTCTCTCTCTCTTTTTCTGCTCTCTCTCTCTCTCTCTCTCTCTCTCTCTCTTGCTCTTTTTTCCCTGACTGTATGCTTTGCCAGCTGTCTGTTTTTTGAAATCGCCAATCATCTGATGCCACTGCGTTGAACCTTTGACAGGTCGAGCGGGGGTGGCAGTGAGGATTGTCCTTTTTGACCGAGTCCCTGAGGCTCAACCTTAGGCAGCCCTGTTGGACTGTGCGATTTAGTACTAATTTGGTGACCCATTCACACTATTGAAGTATCTGAAGTCCAACGGCACAAATGTACTTGTGTCTGTACTCAGTGAACAGAAAAGTTGACTATAACATACAGTAGACCATAACATAGTTCACTACGTCATCTCTAACACTATCTCTACACTAAATCTACTTTAGACTTTATCTTCTTTACACTCACTCTTGACCAATGAGATCTTACTACACCACTTTTTCAAATACAGCCAGGGAGAGCTTGTGAAGACAATATTACACAGAGACAAAATCTGCACCACTGCTGCATACTAATTGAGTACATACTGGCTACTGGGCTTCTTGTTGACATGGAGCCCATACCAACACCAACACTGTGGGCAAAGCACCCATGGATTTGTTCACCAGTCAATGCACTATGTGGGAGACAGATCAATTGACTGCAATTTGACAATTTCTCACCGTGTTGTCAAATTACCTCACATGCTCTCCACATTTACTCTCCCAACTTTTAGCAGTAAGTTTAAAAATCATATTACTTATAACTTGTGCATGATCTATATAGGTAGGACAAAACTGTATCTTTGCTTTAGAATAGGTCTGTTGTAATTCTTAAGTGTATACTGTATATCACTCAGGTCCCTACTGAAGTACTGAAGTGCATACTGTACATTACATTGTGCACAGTGCGATATGTAGTGGTCTTTTAAACGGAGATGACACCTTTCCGTGGAGTGAGTGACAGCTCTGCTGGTAATGTCAGACTGATGAGAAAGTCCTCCTCCATCCCACAAGTCCTCTGGCTCATTTCCCCGTGCACCAACACTACTGTTCCAGCCCATCAGCTCAGCTTCATTTTCCATGACAAAACGAGGGCTTTTAAGGAAATCGCCTTGAGGTGTGTGTGTGTGTGTGTGTGTGTGTGTGTGTGTATGTGTGTGTGTGTGTGTGTGTGTGTGTGCAAGCAATGCAATGTGGACTGGATAGGACAAGATGTTGAAAACAGCTATATCAAATGAGTTTGTTCGCAAACAATGTCCGAGTGGAGTACAGCCATTTTCCAGATTTTGCACTCGGCCACAGCCGGATGGGTGTGTGTGTGTGTGTGTGTGTGTGTGTGTGTGTGTGTGTGTGTGTGTGTGTGTGTGTGTGTGTGTGTGTGAAAGAGCCATTTCCCCTCGCGGTGGAAGGCTCTATTTTGGCGTGTCATATGTGCTGGCCCTTTTGTAAGTCCTAATTTTGTGCATGCCATTAGCTAACTCCCCGTGTAGGGAACAGATTGTGTGTGACACGTTGATCTCCATTTGGACACTCTCTCACTCTACCCCCTCCCTTCCTGCATTCACCTCTTTCTCTCTCTCTCTCTTTCTCTCTCACTATCCCTCCCTCTGTCCCTCACTATCTCTCCCACCGTCTCTCTCTCCCACCCTCTCTCTCTTTCTGTCTTTCTCTCTCTCTCTCTCCCCAAACTCTCTCCCTCTCTTTCTACCCTCTCCCTGTGTGGTGTACTGGGCCTCAGGTTGCTTATTTGTGTGCTGTAATTTGCCATTGACTAGAGACAGGTGCAGCTGCTGCCATTCCCCCCTGCTAACAAGGCGTTTCATCATGGTTAGCTCACCTTGATTATCTCTTGTTGTTACCTCAATATCACAGGGAGCCATTTTAGGAGTCCGAGGATGTTCCTAAAAATACACTCATTAATAATCCTCACACGACATCATGCATCATCATCACGAACACACTTTTCCCTCATACATTGTTGCATGGATACACACACATTCCCACACTCTTTGGCTAACATCACCAGGTGTTATTAGAAAAACAAAACTTAAAAAAATGCCTATATACATTTTATGTTGCATTAATCATTTCATGCACATGCTTTGCTAATGCCTATATTATGTGGTACACTGAACAGAAAATGAGGGTAATTCACTTCCAGCGGTTAAGTTCCAACTGTTGTTACCTGTCACAGACTCAGAAGTCAGTGAAAAAGTGAACAATACTGATTGAGTGAACAGTACTGAATGTTAACTGATTGTGTATTACAGTTAAACAGTATTGATTGTGAACAGTCCTGATTGTGAAGAGTACTATTTGTGTGTGGCCCAGGTCTTTCAGTGGGCTGAGACTGAGGTCCTGTGAGGCCTCAGTTAACTGGAGTGTCGTCACTTTGCCCTCTCCTCCCTCTTCCTCCAGGCCAGGGCCACAAACACATCTGCTAATGAGGCAGACAGATGATTGGGATCGGCAGGGAATGGCTGTAGAGAGTGAGGGGACAGGGAATGAGTGTGTGTGTGTGTGTGTGGGGGGGGGGGGGGGGGGGGGGTGGGGGTGGGGGGTTTGCTGACCCATCACACGTTCACTGAGCAAATGATCAAATAATGGAGAATTTTACTGTCTGCTGAACGCACCTTCTGAGCGCAGATGCAGCTAGCTGTAAAACTGCTAGCTCTTCATAGGACGACCAAATAACAGAGAGTGAGTGGGCGAGAAAGAGAGGGGGAGATTACAAATAGGTCCTGAACTAATGCTTACAGCACTCTGTCTCTACTCTCTCTCTCTCTCTCTCTCTCTTTTAATGAGTCTGGTGGTTCCTGGTGCTTTCACAGAGATCGCAGTGTGTGTGTGTGTGTGTGTACAGTATGTGTGTGTGTGTGTGTGTGTGTGTGTTTGTGTGTGTGTGTGTATGTGTGTGTATGTTTGTGTGTGTATGTGTGTGTATGTTTGTGTCGGTGCTGGGATCACTCTGGCCAGGCACTGAGGTCTCTCCTCTCCACTCCTCTCCACTCCTCTCTCTCTCTCTGCACTCCTGGTCTCCTCTGTCTACCAAACCCTGGCAAATGGATTACCACATGATTTAACCCAATCGATTGATTCCAAATGGCTTCCAAATGCCTGGAATTAGATTCCGAAGTGAAATAAAGTATTCCACTGCCCCTTCACCTCTGTTCTCTCCCCCCACATGCTTTGATGCTATGACTCGCTCGAGTCTTTCTCCACTGTTGTTGTCCACTTTAGAAACCTTTGTTGATGTGCTCTTCCCTTGAAGCCAGTGATCATTTAGCCGCCCGCCAGCCTGAGGCAAATCATGGCATGCACAGAGACACATGTGGGGGTGAGGGTGGTGGTGGTTTTGGTGGTGTCTGTGTGTGTGTGTGTGTGTGTGTGTGTGTGTGTGTGGGGGGGGGGGGTTGAGGTTGAAAGGGTTCCAGATTGGATCCTGGATCAGATGAGAGTAATCTGGGCAGGGATTGCAGCAGGGCAGCGCTCTCACTCGCACTTTCGCTCTGTGCCAGGCAGCTGGTTTGGAGGGATGGGATGCATGTGTGTGTGTGTGTGTGTGTGTGCGTGTGCATGTGCGTGTGTGTGTGTGTGTGTGTGTGTGTGTGTCTGTGTGTGTCTGTGTGTGTGTGTGTGTGTGTGTTTGTGTGTGTGTGTGTGTGTGTGTGTGTGACAGGGTATCGCTAAGAAGAGCGCAGAGACTATACAGAAAATGATCTCCTGATCTGTCCATACACTTTTGTTTATGTAAAGCACATTGAATTACCTCAGTGAGTGAAATGCGCTGTATAAATAAACTTCCTTGCCTTGCCTACATAAACATACACAGACACAGACAGACAGACCTACAAGAGCAAAACAACGGTAACAGCAAAAACACACACACACACACACACACACACACACACACACACACACACACACACACACACACATACACACATACACTGTTGTAGTGCGTAGACCGTAGCCCATCTCAGGGTTGTGTGTTCTGGTGGTCACTCTCGGGCCTCCCAGTCAGTCTGCCAGGGGGTGTCTACTCTGTCGACCTCTCCTCTCGACTCGACCGGTGTCCGGCACCGGCACGCTCCGCTCACCGCGTTAACCCCCTGAGCACCGGCGCTGCCATCGCTGAATGGCTTCTGATTAACGACCCTCTGATTGTACCAGCCAATCACAGGCTAAATATAGCCGTCAACGCTGTCCCCTAACCTTCATTTATCGTTCAAAGTGTCGAGAGGGTTCCCATGGCAACACGCTTCCAACGGCCACTGTGAAGGCAGATTGCGGAGCACGCGCCTTTTTTCCCTCATCTACGCTCAGAGAAAATGGCTGCATGCTGGTGACATGGCAGGTCTTTTCTGCGTAGGTTGGAATGGCAGACTTTAGTTGTGTGATTGAGTGATGTCAAGAGAAAGAGGGAGAGAGAGAGAGAGAGAGAGAAGAAATGGTAAAGACTGTGGAATAAGGGCAAGGTCACCTTACTCTTAGGTTTGATGGATCAAGCCATCTGGCCTTTCCAAAACACTAGTTCTATAGAGAGAATAAAGGAGAGATTGAGAGAGAAAAGAGAGAGGAGAGAGAGAGAGAGGGGAGAGAGAGAGAGACATACAGAGAGAGAGAGAGAGAGAGAGAGAGAGAGAGACTAAGAATAGGAATTTAGAAAAAAAATGGTAAAGACCATGCATACATAGTCATTTGTCCATGATAGAGAGCTAACATCACTCTATCTAAATAAACTGTTATAAAATGTTAACCAATACAACAACATAAACACAGAAATCTTTCTGAAAAATGTTATATTACAGTTTTTTTCAACTGCTTACACACTAAATCTTTGCTTGTCACACAATTTTCTAAACATGTCCTCCAAACATCATAACCCGACACCAAATCTGCAAAACCATACACTAATTCTCAGTGTTTGACTCAGTTTTCAATTGACTAAAACACATTTTGCAAAACACAACACACACTTTTCTACCTAACACACAAAATTCTAACAGGAAGTAACTTGATTTCGTTCTTCAAACACAACCCATCAAAATGGCACACTAAATCACCAGTGCTTCACTCTTTCTCTTCACATGCAAACACTCTTTACTTTACTGAACACCATCCAATCATTGCCTTAGTATAGGTCTATGAATAGATATACTCTCTATATAGGTATAGACCCTTTCAATCTGCTCCTAGAGGATTTCCGGTTGAAATATTCAGAACCAACGCAGATACTTTGAAAATAGAGAAAATACAGTAATCGGACTTTAGCTTACAGTAATGTTCTACAAAAAGTTGACTTTATTAAAATTTGTCTTTTTACTCTATTTTTGTTTGTCACCATGTTACAGTACCATTAGCTCAATACATTTTTTTGTGCCTCCAGAAAATGGAACGCTTACTGTAGAATTGTTTGTTTCTGCAGTTGAAAGGGTCTATAGGCCTATGAATACATACTGTACACGACCCCCCCCCCCCCCACACACACACACACACTTGTCTTTAGAAAAAAACAAAATCAGTGTTTTCAAAACTCCATCCACATCTGGTGGTCAGTGTATTCTTCTTTGCTTTTTTTTCTTGTTTGCTGTAAAATATTGTATTCACAACAGCAAATGTTTCAATATTGCTTGCATTTTTACTGTGTATTTCAACTTCTCTTTGTTGATACCGTAACTTTCACTCTTGTATGGAAATACATATAGAAAGCCTAAGACAGAAGAGCTTTAGGTTTTGAGCAACAGTGTGTACATGATGTATCCAAAATGTCATATTATGACAAAAGTGTTTGTAATGTGAAGCGAATGTTTGCTTTAAACATGTGTTTTTGACATTTTGAATGTTGTGTGTCATTTTGCTGGAGATTTGGGGCATTTTGCATTTTGTGTGAGCAGTTGTGGGTTTTGTGTGTGGAGTTTTGAAAAATAGACACAGTTTTGAAAACGTGTGTAAACAATTGTAAAAAACTGTAACAGCATAGTCATGACATTGACTATGTCGGTGGTATTTAAGGACAATACTCATTGAAGGCTGAACATGGCTTGTGACAGCACATTTGTTTTGATGGTGAAATACAAAACACGAGGTCCAAAAATATGAAATAATACACAAATAGGCCTGTCTCTGGCACCGTGTTGAAGCTCACCAAAAATTGGCCTTAGACGAAGAGGACTGAGGATGAAATATGCTAATGCGAATGTTTAAAAGCCTGCTGTTTTATTCAGGAACGCAGACACCATCGCCTGACTGGATGTTTTCCCCTGCCGAGCCTGTTCAAGTATTCTCCTCTTGCGTAGGGCTCTATTTTTGTGAAACATTCCTATTTTTGTTTCAGCTAGGCCAACGTGTGCGCCAATGTGTGTGTGTATTTGTGCGCGCCGGCGTGCGTATGTGTCCTGTCATTTTTGCAACATGACATCAAGCAGCCGCCAGCACGTCACAGAACGTGAGAGGGGGGAAAAGACAAGATAGAAAAGGGAGAAATTAACTTCCAGGAAGACGGAGAAAGAGAGAACTCTGCTTCCCTCACATATGCATGATGGAGGATGCAAATCTCACTCTCTGGACTCTCAGAGCTCATCATTTATTTGATCTCCTGCTGATTTTTCTGAACCAGAAATAGGACTGGGGTGAAATACTGAGGATTATATTTGATGACCAAATGTGTAGGTGTGTGGGGCCTTGGTGTACCGGTTTTGCAGCATCTCTCGAGTTTAAGTGTTTGTAGGATTCACCCTTGTTAAATTGAGTGCCAATAATATACCTACCAAGTGTTTACCAAGGTCCAAAATATCATTACAAACTCAGAAAATCAGACCAAAACCAGTTATGGGTTCATATTACAATCAATATAACTCTACTTAACACCCCTCCCCACACACACACACACACACACACATACACACACACACATAGACACACACACACCACCACCCTCCCTCATTCTCTCTCTCTCTCTCTCTCTCTCTCTCTCTCTTTCTTTCTCTCACACACTCTTTCTCCTGCAGCTCAGGAGAGGCAGGAGCGTTGCCATGGTGACGTGGGGCGGCCGCGTACTGCGGCAATAGCGGGATGGCCCTGCTCTCGCTCGCTTGCTCGCTCGCTCGTTGCCTGCTGTAGGAGCAGCACGTTTCTAGTGTTTCCAGAAATGAGGTCAAGATGTTCTCGCGTCGTAGTGGAGGGGGGTGGGGCTGGTGGTGGTGGTGGTGGTGGTGGGGGTGGGGGTTGTGAGGATCAGGGTGGATGGAAAGTGAGGGAGAGGGGGGGGGGGGGGGATTTCATTTTTGGTTTTCCCCCTGCTGATCACAACACGGAAACGCAGAAATAGATACAAACAAACAAACAAGAGCAGAGTACTGGGTCTGTTCTGGCAAAGCACAGCTCCTCACATGAGCAATTCCAATGTTTTCTTTTTCTGCTCCTGTTACCCCTAAAGCAATGAAGCGTAGTCGCTCTGCATGTTCTATATCTATAATTGTTCTTCTTTTATGTAAATATGCCATATGTAATCTCTCTCTCTCTCTCTCTCTCTCTGTTTCTCTCTCTCTGTCTCTCTCAGTGTGATAATGCAAAGGGATTGCGGGCCTTCTTCGATGCCATCTGCTATGGGCCCAAACACCTGATGATCTTTGGTGGGGTGTGTCCATCAGTGACGTCCATCATCGCCGAATCCCTGGAGGGCTGGAACCTGGTGCAGGTAAGGCCTCCAGCGTTGCCTGTCAATGACCTCAGAGCTGGCCAATCAAAGTGGATCTTTGAGAGAGCAGGAGTGAATGAGATTTATCCTGAGGAAAAGTGTGTGTGTGTGTGTGTGTGTGTGTGTGTGTGTGTGTTTGCTCTTCAAGGCGCCTCTTAAGAATGCTGTGATATCTTTGTTACAGTTGAGTTGTGTGTGTGTATGTGGGCTGTATATTTCTAAGCATACAGTATACTGTACACGTGTGTGTATATGTGTGTGTGAGTGTGTATGTACGTGTGTGTTTGATGCCCCCATATGTGCACTCCGGCTCCACGCTCCTCCGTCGCCGTGCTGTCACTGCGCTGCTGTGTGTGCATGAGATCATGCGAGACTGCTGTCTCCGCCTCGGGGCCGAGGGCAGGGTGTGTGTGTGACGTGGCCGCAGCCCTAATCATTTCTGACCAGAGCCGCCACAGACAGAAAGGGTATGTCAGCAGGACGGGCGGGGAGCTGTGAACGAATTCCCTCCCGGGGGGCAAGAGGGCTATGTGTGTTTGTGTTTGTTTGTGTGTGTGTGTGTGTGTGTGTGTGTGTGTGTGTGCGTGTGTGTGTGTGTGTGTGTGTGTCTGTGTGTGTGTGTGTGTGATGTTTGTGTGTGTTTGGTGTGTGTACAGTATGTGTGTATGTGTGTGGAGGGTGTTTGTGTGTGTGTGTGTGTGTGTGTGTGTGTGTGTGTGTGTGTGTGTGTGTGTGTGTGGTGTGTATATGTGTGATGGCAGGAGCATTAGTGGTCAGATGCAGAAAGCCATCTGACATTTCCCCAAGAGTGTGAGGGAGAGTGAGATATAGAGTTGAGGGGAGAGGGAGGCAGGGAGGAAGTGTGTGTGTGTGTGTGTGTGTGTGTGTGTGTGTGTGTGTGTGTGTGTGTGTGTGTGTGTGTGTGTGTCTTTGTGAATGTGTGTTTGTATCTGTGTGTCTTTTATGAGATAGAGGGAGCGTCCATTTCTCCAAACAGCTTGTCCTCAGGGAGCATTTTTTAAAGGAAAGTGCCACAACCTCTTACAGCTGCAGAGCCATCTAAACAGATGTAAATTGCTCGGGCGCAGCCCCCTCTTCACTGCAACTCAACGTCTATGTCTGATTTCACATACTTGAGCACAATGCCTTATATCGCTTGAGCAGCACACTGTGTGTTTGCATTAGAGATACATCAAGTAGAAATCTATAATGTCCACAAATGATATACTACTGCATATGAACTGCAGTATTGTGCTACCCTGAGGTCTTCCTGTTACAAACACACCCACAATGCATTACTCTGAGGAAGAGGATATGTATGGCTATAGGGTATAGGGGAGGGGGGGACACACTTGGCCTGTGTGCTGAGCCACAGCAATTAGTATCTTGTCAACATTTGTTAACTATACACTGTAAATATAGGAGCATTAGGCGCCACACAATAGAGAATTAACAATTATATATCATTCATTATAGCTATTATAGCTAGCAAGCTAGGACAGATATCTATTTAGGTCACTATCAAGCTTTACTTCAGCCAAGGTCTGAATCTCCTGTAGCCTATTTCATGTCCAGTAGCTTAAAGTATATGATTTTAAAACGTGATATATCTGTAGATGCTACTGCAGTGCAATTCTTTACTCATTAGCAAGGATAGCATGCTTACTCTGATAGATGAAGTAGGCGCATTCAGAATGTCAATGTGTGCTTCATTTCTTGTGATTACACACTAAGGGGTAAAGGTAAGGCAGAAGAATTAACCTTGGTTGGATTATTGGCAGTACAGTGCTAATTGATTTGCTTAGTGGTTTCTGGCTGATTACACTCTGGCTATGCTGGTGTGTGTGTGTGTGTGTGTGTGCGTGCGTGCGTGCGTGCGTGCGTGCGTCCGTGCGTGTATGTGTGTGTGTGTGTGTGTGTGTGGTGTTGATGAAGATGGAGAACATGGTGGTGGTAGGTAGTGGTGCTCACAAAGGGGGGTGTTGGGGTGGGGATTTAAGGGGTTCCTTAATGTGTGGATGAATCTACCATTAACCTCAGATGAGGAGGTGGCTCATTAGGCTGCTGTAAGCCACGGGAATCCTCTGCCACCGTGCAACCCGTTCCCCTTCCCACTGGCAGGAAATCATATTATCCTGTCGCCATTGAGCAAATGAGGGGGCTCTCTTTACACTCGGTGATTCCCTTTTTTATATTTTATTAAAAGGCTTTTTCGTTTTTTGTGTAACCCTGAGAAAGTGCTTAAACGTATGGATAAATGTCAGACCACATAACCGCTTTGATAGATGGGGCTAATTATGTTTCATGCAAAGACTTGGTCCCATAAGACTTCGGTCATATGCTGAAAAGCAGCCAGAATGTGTCTATATTTCCCACAAATTGGTCTGTTTCTTCCTCCAAAGATCTACCCATGAAATTATCCACATACTTTAAACTTGTCATTCCTTTTCCTAAGAGGTATACCACAGGACCTTCCAGAATATAAAAGACCAGAGGCTCTGGTGCAATGGGTTCCTGACCTCTCGAGTCGTACGCCGCTGCGGGAATGAGTTCCGTCCTGACCTTTGCCAATTTGTGCCATATTGCACAGTAAAGGGACATTTGTGGTGGTCAGATAATCAATTTTCCCCGCGCTCTCTCGCTGAAAGATGAAATAAAATGTGTGTATAAAAATAGTATGGGCCATAAAAGGATTCGCAGAGAGGGTCACGACTCGAGTGGCTCTTCCTGAATGAGTTTCTCTCCAAATCTGTTGATTATGAACAACTGAGATTGGCTGGTGAGTCTCAGGCCCCCAGGGACACACAGAGACACAATAAGACCTAAAGCTAACCCCATCCACACATTATTATTTCATATGATTTTAATCTAAATGGTACAGTATACTGGTAAGATATTGTATTATAGCTTAGCATTGCAATGTGTCCCATGTGAGTCACATAGAAACCTTACTTACCCTTTTGAAGGTAAACTCCTATCACAGTGACGGCCATCATAATGATGAGACTCCTACAGTATATGCTGCAGTGTAAATCGAGGTGATTGTGTTTCCATTTGTGATCCTTGAGACAAAAACAAACACCCATTTCCACACACACAGGGTATACATCCCTTAAAACTACCTCCTGAAGTGGTTCAGGCAATCAAATTTCAATCTGTCCTTTAGTCACATATTTACCAGTACACCTGCAAGTAATCCATGTTTATAATGGGCGTGCTGGAGATACATGCAAGCATGAATGGGGCATCTGGTAGGATCCTTCAACAGTCCTCAGATCAGTGTTTAAAACACTGAATGCATATTTATGCTTTTATAAAGACAATGGCAGGAGAACCATATGTCAATTGCGAGGTTTGTTTACACTGTGAGTATTGAGACGCATTAAGGTTAAATGCTAATTGATGTAAATGGGACTATGTTTATGTCTAGTGCTTGTCTACTCAATTTAGGGCACTCAGGGCATGCACTTCACAATTTACATCAGCCTATACAACTTAATGTTGCCATGTGAGGTGTGTTTGGCTGTCTCATGCCTTAGGTGTGTCGTTGAAGGTTCTGTATGTTAATCAGTGAGACTTTGACATTTGACAGGCAATCAGGTGGGGGTTATTCTCAGACAACTGGTCTGCCCTCAGAGCCTCGTCGCTCCATCACCTTGACAGTTCACCTGACCCTGTGTAGCCTACCTACCAAATCAGGCATTTAGTCAGTCTATCAATCAGTCTGACTCTCTCTCTTTCTCTCTCTCACACACACACACACACACACACACCATTTCTCTTCTTGCTATCTATCTTTCAGTGTAACGTCTATTATTCCACTGCCCTATGCAGTCATACTGTAAGGCCCAAGCCTGTGAGTTGCCTCCAAACCTCTCAGGACTTCCAGAGTGTTCAGTGACCGTATGAATGGTGCTTCCTGCTCCTCGTAGTGAAATCCAACCTGTGTCACATCCTCTGTCATTCAGCTGCGACACCCACCCCAGCAAGCCACTCCCCTTCCCACTGGCAGGAAATCATATTATCCTGTCGCCATTGAGCAAATGAGGGGGCTCTCTTTACACTCGGTGATTCCCTTTTTTATATTTTATTAAAAGGCTTTTTCGTTTTTTGTGTAACCCTGAGAAAGTGCTTAAACGTATGGATAAATGTCAGACCACATAACCGCTTTGATAGATGGGGCTAATTATGTTTCATGCAAAGGCTTGGTCCCATAAGACTTCGGTCATATGCTGAAAAGCAGCCAGAATGTGTCTATATTTCCTACAAATTGGTCTGTTTCTTCCTCCAAAGACCTACCCATGAAATTATCCACATACTTTAAACTTGTCATTCCTTTTCCTAAGAGGTATACCACAGGACCTTCCAGAATATAAAAGACCAGAGGCTCTGGTGCAATGGGTTCCTGACCTCCCGAGTCGTACGCCGCTGCGGCAGGACTTCCAGAGTGTTCAGTGACCGTATGAATGGTGCTTCCTGCTCCTCCTAGTGAAATCCAACCTGTGTCACATCCTCTGTCATTCAGCTGCGACCCCCCCCAGCAAGCCGTTCCCGCCAGTGTCCCTCCCAATGATGCCATTACAGAAGAGGGAGAGGAGCTTTTCCTCCAACAAAACTGAAGCCTACTCATCTCTCACATGGTGTGTCAGTAATACTGGGCTTCTCGCTCTCAGGGAAGTATTTTTGCAAGTGTTGAAGTGGAAACAATCCCCCCGGTGGGCAAGAGAATAGCCACAGGTACCTATGTGTGCTTGAGGAGGACAGCAGGCTCCCTGAAATGGGAAAGGAAGGACAGAAAGAGCCTGCTCAAGTGGAGGGCAAAATAAAAGCCCCTAATGTGTCCTCTTTTTCGTTTTGTTTTGTTCCATTGTGTGTAATGGTGACATGGTGTTAGAGCCTCTCGTGTGGACGAGTGAAGTGAGTGACAAGAGCAGCCGCC
>NC_055977.1:15340617-15345617 GCF_018492685.1 Alosa sapidissima
TATTCCTCATAGGAAAGAGAGGGGGTCTCCTTCTCATACAAAAACACCTGTCCATGTTTTCCGTGTTCGAGGGAATCCCAGTGGTCCTTGATAAGCTTCTAGGAGGAGTAGAGCTGTCTCATGAATGGAGTTTTAATGTGAAGCTTGATGCTGAAGTTACTAGCCCTGCGCCGCTGCACTTCAAATTTTAATCGCAAACCTTTTAGCAGCGCAGAGGACAGCAGGGCCGTTTGGAGAGCAGAAGGCCTCTGAGAGAGAAAGGAGGGGGAAAAAAAGGAGACATCATTAGAGAGGTACAACGGGCACTGTAAAAGTTTCTGTTCTGCCCTCTGTCTGTACAGTACACATACACACACACAAACACACACTCACAGACACACACACAGACACACACAGACACAGACACACACACACGCACACACGCACACGCACACGCACACACACACACACACACACACACGCACACGCGTAGACAGACAAAAGTATACAGACGCGCATGGTCCACCAAAAACTAGCTGTGACACCTTCAACCAGGCCACAGGGGGAAGTGGGGAATTGGGCCGGCATGTTCTCATTAGAAGTGCAAAAGGAGGACCTGCAGTCAGGCGGCTCTCCAGTCCCTACGCTCTGCAAAAGTCCAAAAAAAGTTTGCCGCCACAGCCAATGACGTAAGCTCCGTATGCTACGATGATGCAGCTATTTGCTTCTCGTCATATGACTCATCTCCTACCTGATCGCCCCCCCCCCCCCCCACACACACACACACTTCCCCACTCCACCCGTGATGTGGTTGCATGAGCCTCAGCACCACGTCCTTGACCAGCATTTGAGAGAGAGAGAGAGAGAGAGAGAGAGAGAGAGAGAGAGAGAGAGAGAGAGAGAGAGCATTGCTCTGTCTTGGTATAACCCTTCCTCTATACTCTCGCTCCTCCTCCAGACCAATCTGCATTGCATTTCCTGCGCGCGGTTCCCAGCTGCGGGGGAATTATCGAGCTCTCAGTTCATTAAGGCTGTGCTCACCCTTACCTGGGCCCGCACGCAATCCATAATGCATATCCACTTGCATTCATAATGCATCATACAGTACGGTCATGATCAAGCTTGCTGTAGGAATTTATAACTCACTTACTGTCCTCTGCATGAAGCTTTAGTAGGCTATGTGGCAGGGGTCATGCGTTGTGTACTTGTGTACTAGAAAGTCATTAGAATGCATCTGTTGTGCACTACGACAGCCTCAGCGTTCAGAATTCAGTTCATTACTGTAATAAAGAGTGTCTGTGTGAAGGGAGCATTAGCATAACGATGATTTATAATCCTTTTTAAACAATCCCATGAGGCATTAAACAGTTACGAATTCTCACATCACGAGCACTGAAATATATTATGAATGCATGCAGTGGAAAATATGGGCTTCGCGGGAGCCGTTTGCTGGGTAGATGCGTCCGTAGTGTTTCGTACCCACATGGGTTTTATTGGAGTTTGCAGCATCCATGTGACGTTGAAGGAGAAGGAAAAAAAAGGAAACGTAATTGTTTTCATTCGATCTCCTTCACCCCTCAGTGTTGCCTTTACTCAGTCACGGTGTGTGAGTGAGTGTGTGTGTGTGTGTGTGTGTGTGTGTGTGTGTGTGTGTGTGTGTGTAGGTGAGAGAGAGAGAGACAGTGTATGTGTGTGTGCATGTATGTATGTGTGTGTGTGTGTGTGTGTGTGTGTGTGTTTGTGTGTGTACTGTAGGTGTGTGTGTGTGTATACTGTAGGTGAGAGAGAGAATGCGTGTGTGTGTGTGTGTGTGTATGTGTGTTTGCATGTGTAGATGTGTGTGTGTATAGGAGAGAGTGTGTGTATGTGTGTGGGTGTGTGTGTGGAGGGTGGGTGTTGAGGGGGTTTAGCATACTATTACTGTTAGCACAGCCACTTTTCAGCCAATCCAGGGAGCCCATTCTGCAGCTGGCTCTGAAGATAGATTCAACCCACGTCTGGCCCAACTGGATAGGAAGGTCAAAGTTCAGCTATGTAGGGAGTCAGTGCCTCCAGTAGGACCTGCAGACTCTCCCCTATAAAGAGCACAGATGGGTGTGAGTTGGGTCGAGAGAAATGGCTAGCCCCGTGTTAATGTGTGTGTGTGTGTGTGTGTGTGTGGGTGGTTGTGAGAGAATGTTCTAGAATGACAGAGATTGGACAATTACAGTAAGCCATGTAATTAACTCTAGATCCTGAGACATCAACAGAGCTAGCTATCTTTCTAAACCAAATGCACCTAGCCACTATACCTCCACATGGCATTTGAATGGGAAGTCGGCTAGTCGTCAATCTTCCCTTTTGTGCTTGTGTGGAAAAGGCTCCAGGCTGCAGACCACATGCTACTGTATCTAAAATTCATGCTTGTTGCAGAGCTCCTTCCCCATCTGGTTCAGATAAGGCTCTGTTTTTAGGAGCTCGCATGGGCACCAGCAACATGAAGCATGGGCTTCCGAAGAATCACTGGATATAGTTAAGCCCGCTCCTAAAACATTATTGATCCCAACATTGATCAGGAGTAATTAAAAGACCTGCTGCCTCTGTATCCCTCTGGCACAGTTGTTCTTGTCCCCCCCCCCCCCTCTCTCTCTCTCCCTCCCTTCCTTCCTTCTTTCCTCCTTCTCCTCCACCTCCACCTCCTCGTCTTCTCAGCCAATTCTTCTCAGCAGCTTTTTGCTGACTTCATTTTCTGATCCATTGGCTGGTTCTCCTGGGCCGGCCTCGGCATGCTGCAACGGCACGCAGATCAATCTTCCGTAATGACGCGGGAGCTATGGATCTGCGGGGGGGAGCGGGGGCAGCGGTGGCAGTGGAGGGGGCAGTGAAGAATGTGGCGCACACCGCTCTCCCCATTGGATCTTAATAATCCCAAGCAGAGCTGGCAAATGGTTTTCTTGAAACTCTCATTTGTTTCAAGGAATAATTCTCGGGTGATGCCCGCCCCGTTAGGACTGGGCTTTTTTCGTGCGCGCAGCGTGGCACGTGGCAGGGCGGCATGCAGGGGAAGAAAAAAATAGCTGCTATAATGCTCGGCGTGTTGTTGTCTTTGAAAACGAAAACATTCGTGCCATTTTGTTTTTCTGTGCATGAAATTGAAGGCTCAAGGTTCACTCAATACACAAGCATCATGTCAGACATCAGAAGTCTCAATCTGTTTGTTCTTCTGGGTGGATGAGCTCCCAATTTTAACTAGATTTTGTGAATCAGCCTAGAAACCTTCAAGCAAGTTTCAACACACTTTGAAATAATCATCAAAGACGTTCTCACAGTAGAGAAACATCTTTTATTGCAGGCTATACAGCTTATAGGGTAAAATTCCATGAACACAGTATATCTTTATATATACACAGTATATCTCTATCTATATCTAACACTTCTCTTTGGTCCTTGAAATACCCCCACGAGGGCTTCTCTTCACTATTAGACTTCCGTCTCCCATCATACCATGGGGATTCGGAGCAGCGGGTTTTATTGGCTGCGTTACGTGATATTTGTTGTTCGATAGGTTAGCTCTCCCAGGTCAGCCCTTCCTGCGGCGCGGCTGCGTGCATTTTTAACGAGGCCTGCTGCTTTACCAGCAAGACTTCCCGCGCCCGTGTTGGGAAACGCATACAAAACAACCGTGCGTGACCTTTCCAGGCAACCAAAACACAATTAAATATGGATAGGGAAATAATTGGAAAGTAACCCACACTTTCTCCCAGGGAAGATCAAAAAACGAAAACATAATGGCAAAGCAAATAACTAACAAAACGTACATAAAAGCCAAACATGGATGAAAGCTTCAGTAATGATTGTTTTCATTTCATTTGAATGTCTATTGAAGTGTTTGTAAAGCAAATATCATGACACTTGTCTGATGTGCATGCATAAGGCTGGGATGGAGGTGTGTGGGGGTTACAGTTCTGTTGCTGCAGAAGAGTGTTTTATTTCATTATTTTGTCACGTACGTGGCGTGTCCATTTCCTGTTTGCCCGTCTGAGGTGGGGATTTATTGAAGAGCAGCTTGTTCTCTCTCTCTCTCTCTCTCTCTCTCTCTCTCTCTCTCTCACAAAACACACATACAGAGACACACACCAGTCACCTTCCTCCCCTGAGGGCTGAATGCCATGCTATCAGGCTGTGAAATATTTATTTTTCTTATTGATCGGCTTCCATGAACTGCTTGCTCTTCCTCTCTCTTCATCTTTCCCACCCTCTCTCTCTCACTCTCTCTCTCTCTCTCTTTGCACCATCCTTTCGCATAATTCATCAGAGTGTCTGAGACAAGAGTATTATTCTAGATGAACTCAAGTCTGTCAGTCAGTCGTGTGGACACAGAGGAACTCTACAGGGTGTGTGTGTGTGTGTGTGTGTGTGTGTGTGTGTGTGTGTGTGTGTGTGTGTGTGTGTGTGTGGTTGTGTGTGTGTGTATATGTGTGTAAGTGTTTATCAGTGTGTGTATATATGTATGTACTGTATGTATGTGTGTGTGCGTGTGTGCATGTGTGTCTTCTCGTGAGCACTCTGCTGGTTGCAGCAGCAATGCAGCAGCTGCAGAGGCAACATAAGCAGGAGCACCTCATCATCTCCATCCTCTCCGGCCGACTCTCCCGCTCAGTGCTGCTGCAAACACACTTATCCACACTCCTCCAGTCACTTAGAAGCCACTCCTCAGCACGCTGCCGCGGCTGGCTAAAAACAACCAGAAGCGATCAAAAATGCAACAGCAGAAGGCATGTGTGTTTGAAATGGATGTCAACACACCACAGACTGGTGGTGCTCCATGTGAAGTCTCACTGACATACCTCTCCTGCTTAGCAATAAAATCTTACCCTGAAACACTGAGGCCATTTTGATGGGCAAATCAATTTTAAACACTTTTGTTCAGGCAATAATTATTATGGGTTATTAAGAGTTTATTTCACATGCATTATGCATGCATGGCATTGGTGTAATTAAGTTATTTGTTACAAGTTACCTGTGCTCCATTGTGTTGAGTT
>NC_055977.1:15361230-15378730 GCF_018492685.1 Alosa sapidissima
CAGGGATTTTGTAATTTTTTTTCTTCTTCTTACTGCTTTTTGTTCAGTTCTTTTTGCCTAGAGCCATGCATGAATTCGTTCACAAGCAGCCAACAGCCCTTCAAAGCTGATTACAAATGTGTTGCCATATTTTATAGAACTGTCTCTCACACACTTACACGCTCACACAAACTCACTGTTCTATGTTAGCATTAGAGGCTAAACCTTGTTTTTTTGTTTATTTAAATATTTATTTTTCCTGATGAGTGGTGTTGGTGGCCTCTTGCCTTTCGTGGTGGGTAACAGTTTCAGTGTTTTTCATTTTCGTATCTCCGTGTTCTATACAAATAAGGTCAAAGCATCCTGTGTTTGCTTTCGTTTACCCCATGAAACCCGGTCCATCTGATTGCTTTTATCAGCTCATGCCTTGACCTCACACACACAGATATGGCCAGTTATGCATGCGCACAGTGTGTTCACACACACGGACACACAGACACCCACACCCACACACACACGCACCTACAGAGAGAGAGAGAGGGTACACACACAAACACAGACACACATACACACACACAAAGTAATAAATTCAGCAGGCATTCTCTCACAGGCGTGCATCATGGTAAACGCCATGTGGAATGCAGCCACTCACACATGTCATTGTGATATCACTCCGAGGCCTTCGGTAGTCTAATCAGATTTCGCCATCTCCAGTGTGTCTCTGCAGTGCCAGAAGGACTGATAATACCCCCCACCCCCCCCCCACACACACACACAGACATACACATCTCCTCTCTGCAACACCCCCTCCCCCCCCCCCCCCCCCCACCCCATAAAGCTTAGGATGGAGCCTCTCAGCCAATCCCAAAAGCGATATGTCACATGAAGAGCCCCCCAGAGTCAGAGCCAAATCTCATCTCTCTCCTCGTCTCTTGTCTATCAGTGTCTGTCAGTGTGTCTCCATCTCTCTCTCTCTCCCTTTCTCTCTCTCTCTCTCTCTCTCTCCCTCTCACTCCTTTTCTCTTTCTCTCCTTTACACACTCACCCTTTCTCTCCTGTCCCTTTTGGCTTATGGATTCTTCTTCCTCTAGCCTCCTCTCTCTCTCTCTCTCTCTCTCTCTCTCTCTCTCTTCTCTCTCTCTCTCTCTCTTCTGTTTTTCCATGCGTCTGCCCCTGATTCCACTTCCATGATTGGGCACTAAATGAAAGCCTTGTGACAAAGCAACCAGGGCAGAACTCAGATCTATCTGAGCTATTCTGACATGGCAGCTGGTTAGCTGTTATTTTGTGTGTGTGTGTGTGTGTGTGGTGTGTGTGTGTGTGTGTGTTGTGTGTGGTGTTGTGGTGTGTGTGTGTGTGTGTGTTTTGTTGCTGTTGCTGTGACTGTTGTTTTGCTCTTGAAGGGAAGTAGACACAATCAATAGGTCTCCTGTCAGAACGCATTTGAACATACCATGTTTAGTGGGATCCCACGTCTTGGAGACAAAATGGCTACACAGTCTGCCATGCCGGTATGGCCATGCAGTACCTGGGCTATGATCTCATTCCCACTTCTTCACTGTTCAGCGCAGCCAAGCTCTTATCGTCCAGTCCTGTCCACCATCCTGCTCTCCACATGATGTCCCAGGAGGGCCATGTGGCATATGGGTCCACTGATGCCCTAAACCTCACTACCAGGATGACCAGACAAAATCTATAAAAACTAAACAATAACATCATATCATATCATATCATATCATATCATAGCATATCATATCATATCATGCATTTTTGGACTACTGGTTACTTTGTAGCATTGTTGTAATGCTCTTAACAAAGTGTCAATTAATGGACTACCACTGTTGGAAATACCAACAAGTACAGCCTTCATTATTGTGATGCTAAAAAGCACTCCCAGTCCAAATACCAGCTGTCAATCACGGAGGCTCAACATTATTAACAAACAAGGTGCCACTACTAATAAGCATAATTACTCAATGAGCTACAACAACTTCACATAAATTAAAGCGCCTCAATGCAAGACCGAAGATGGAAGCAGACTGCAGGGCAACTGTGGCTCAGATCTGGCTACAGCATATCAGAACATGAGGCGTCTTGGGGTATCTCCACCTGTTGTTTGGCCAAGGAAGTCACTGCCTGTAAGACTGGCCATGAGTGTGCTTTGTGAGGTAACTGAATCATGTGAGCATTGTAAATCATATTGCAGAATTGTAAATCATGTTACACAAGTATAAATCATATTGCAGAACTGCACTCTTGCAGTGAGGTTTATTGGCGCAAAGCTTGTGAGGGTATGATCCGTCTGTTTCGAATTGATTATATTTCTGTACAGGTGAATTTCACTGATCTTTTTTTCCATTGAGTTTTGTTACCACTCGTTGGATCACAATAAATCTACTTGGACGTATATTGTATGGATGTACTAGATTATATTGTTGGTAGTAGTAAAATTAACATGTTGTAACATATTTCTGTAGTCTACTCGATACAATATGTTAATCAATAATAACAGCAATATAACAAAGGCAGATATGTCCTTAATTTCCTCCGTGGTCATTTGAGTCCAGAAACGGCTGCCCTGAGAAAAGTCTGACTGTGTTGACCCCTGGCTCTTGATCTTCAGATGCAGATTTCCAGGCTGAGTCTCTCACAGAGGCTTGATGGACTACAAATTGAATTACCCCGATTAAGAGGGAATGTGTAATGTGCAGAAAAGAGCTGTCCCGATCTCCCAGACATTACAAATGAAAATGGAGGATTTGTCTTTCCTTTTTTCCTTCTCTCCCCTCTCTCTTTCTCCCCTCTCTCTTTCCCCCCTCTCTCTTTCTCCCTCTCTCTTTCTCCCTCTCTCTTTCTCCTGAATGGAGAGGGGAAATGGGCCTGCCACTTATATTGATTTCAAGGGAGCACTTTCACGGATGTATAACCAATTACGGCTTGAGCTCCCTGAGACTTTGGCAAGTCATTGTAACTTCTCCATGGCATATTATATTTCCATAGCACTGTCTCCCTTGTAATGCAATACCTCACTTCAGCCAGACTCTTTCTGCTCCTCGTATCCTGCCCGTCCCAAAATAAGAGTGAAATGAAAAAAAAAGAAAATCCACAAGTGAAAATAAAATAAGACTTTCCTGAGTGTCGGGTAAAATGGATAAGAGGGTTGTTCTTATTTTGTCGCAACCGACTGTCGGGAATCATCTGTGCACCCGTCGCTTGTGTCCCCTCTCGTCTGTGGCACCCCGATTTGCATCACAAATGTGATGTTATTTTCGGGGGCGAGTGGCGTCGCTCGCAAACCATTTGGGTGTTTCCCTCTCGTCTCTCCCTCTCTTCCGACTGCCACTCAAAAGCAGCAGCAGTCTCTCTCTTTTCTCTCTCTCTCTCTCTGTCTTTCTATCTCTTTTTCCTCTCCTTTCCTCTCATCTCCTCTCCCCTGCTCTCTTCTCCTCTGCTCTCCAGCGATGTGCTACTTGTGTGCATGTGGTCATGGTTTATTTATTCTCCACCTCATCAACAATTTAATTGAGAAACGGGAGGGGAGAGGAAGGGAGAGAGTGGACAGGATCAGCCGAGGATCAGCCGACTCCTAAGTCAAGATTGCCTCAGTCTTGGTTATGTAATGTTTTTTTTCACCATAAAATGAAAGAGAGAGAGAGAGAGAGAGAGAGAGAGAGAGGAGAGAGAGAGAGAGAGAGAGAGAGAGAGAGGATACATACCTGTATCAGAGGATATGAGAAAGTTAGTACACTGTTCCCAGTTAGGAGAGGTTTGTCTCAGTGCCAGAGTAAGAGCACTACCAGCCTATTTTTTTCTGACAGACACAACTCATATCAGAATTGTGTGTGTGTGTAAGCAAGCTTAAAATAAGGAGATTTGATACTGTCATGGCCGGAGCATCAAAATTGGGGATAACTGCAGTCCTCTTTGTGGTGTGTACAGTATGCGTGTATGTGTTGTGTGGTGTGTGTGTGTGTGTGTGTGTGTGTGTGTGTGTGTGCACAGCAAATACAGTTCAGTGAGTGTAATCCTCCTCATCTACACTGGAGAGAGAGAGAGAGAAAAAGAGAGAAAGAGAGAGAGAAATGGTGGGGAGGGAGAAATAGGAGAAGGAAAAGAGACTGAAAGAGAGATAAAGAGGATAGAAAGAGAGAGAGAAATGGTGGGAAGAGGAGAATGGAAAGAGACTGAAAGAGAGAGAGGGAGAGAGGAAGGGCGAGAGCCTCGGAGAGAAGGGGTGAGAGAGTGTTAATGGAATAATGATGGTTTCCACAGTTCAGCATCTGCTCATTAATCTTTCATATAGACGGATCTGTCAGCGACTGGAACACAGAGAGATTTCAGGTTACGCTATCAAATCTCCATTTATAAATAGAGATAGAGAGAAAGACAGAGAGAGAGAGGGGGGGAGGAGAGATGGAGTGGTAGTACAATCATTTGTCACCCTTTGAGAATTCTGTGATCATTTTCTTTTTCTACATCCGTTCATGAGTGACTGTTCCTTATTTACAGATAACCATCGTCTGATGAAGTGTAAAAAGAGAAGAAAAAGCAAGTCATGAAACGGTTTTGAGGCAGTAAAAGGGCCGCATACTTAAAACTGTGTAGGATCAGACTACTGCAAAATAAAAAGAACGAAACAGTGAGAAATCTAATTAATGAGTTTTTATGAAATACTGAGGTGTGTGTGGGCAGAGACAGATGCCAGCCTCGCTATGAAGAGCCATGCCGTCCTGTGCCTACTTGCTGCGGTGTTTATGTGCCAGCAGTCCATTTCGAGAATGAAAACAACCAAGCGAACATGCAGGCAAACAAACAATGCACATAATGAAAACATCCTAACTGTGTATTTTGGGAGGCTCTGAGGTCGATGTGTTTGGAAGGACCACTGTCAAGACCTGAGTTTGTGCCGCAACCAGTGTGTGTTAAAGGACTGGCGAGGGCTTGGATACCTGAATGGTTGAAATGGCTGAGAAATCGTGGCAGCCATGAATCCTCCATGTGTCAGGATAGTCTGCCATAGGCTTTTGAGCAGTGCATAAAGCCAGTAAGGCTCTTACTTCCTCTTCTTCGTTTGGCTTAGATAATGTGTCACATTTGTTTTTAGTATTTTTCATTTGCGGTACACGCAAAATGAACATCTGCGGTAGGGAAGTATACATGTATCATTAGATCATGAATTATTTATCACAACTGCGGATCTCATATCAAAATGAACCACTTCCTCTACCGTTTGGAGGTTTGGACCATGGGGAGGAAGAAATGCCATCTGATTAGAATATGCTATTCTCCTATGCTATAATCATATAATCATAAGCTATCTATATGCTATGTCCTTCACTTTGGCTGTCATTGATTGGAGGTGACTGCAGCGAGAGCCTACCTTGTGTTTCTCGGCTTTAAATCAGACCTCATTTCCACTTCAGGAGTCTCAAGGTGCCTCCGCTCTGTCGACTCGCTTCCCTGTCAGGGGAGGGGGCTCCCCGGGCACGGATCATTTAAAACCAGCCACAGTAATCACATGCAAATCCTGGGCCCAGGCGTGGGAGGAAGAGGAGGAGGAGGAGGAGAGGGAGGAGGAGGAGGCTTGGCTACCTCTGTCTTTGGCAGATCGATGGCCTAATGAAATAAACGTGGAAGCCGGTCACTCGCCTCGGAGCGCAGCAGAGACAGAGGAGGCTTGATATGATTGTCACCTTCTACAGTGGGGGGGCGGGTGTGTGTGTGTGTGTGAGGTGGTGGTGGTGGGGAGGTCATAGAGCAGACATGTGCTCAAGTACAGCAAAGTCACATGATCAATAATCTGAGCTGTTTAACCAGGTCACCTGCACATCCCCATTTTTTAGCTGCATGTACTGTAGTGTTTGTATTGATGGACACCTTGTGTTGTCACATGACCCAATCTAGATGGGCGTTCGAAAAATACCATTGCCTGTGATGAATTGCCTCCACCACCAACATTACAGCGTGGAGACATAGTAGTATTTTTTCCCTCGGCTCTAGGTGAGTTCTCCTGCAGTGACATTGTGTTGGCCTGATTTAACACAGCCACGCAACATTGGAATTTTAATTACTGACCACAGACTGCAATTCCAGGGACACCTCTCTTAACTCATGACAGGTATTTTCATGGTAACGTTTGGCAAATAAAGCCATTTTTTTTTTTTATTAGAAACGACTTGCCTGGAGAGTTGTAGGTTTGGCGTTGTTGAGGCATGCAGTTGTGTGCTCAAGAGAATATTCTGACAGGCAGTTAGCCAGTATTGTTCTAAGGGCAGATTAGGGTGGAACTAAAGGTTTAAGATGTTATTTCAGTGATCCCTGCTAAGAGCAGCCTACGCTGATTGAGAATGAGCCATGTCTTTAGTATTTAATTTAGATGGGGCTGAACTGTAAAGAAGTGAGGCACACCTCTCAACATCCAGTTGGCCTTCTGATGCATAGAGATTACAACACAACTTTTTAAAGCAGTCATTAATGGACCCAGGTTGCGTTACAACTTCGCCCTCTGTTGTCCGAATTGCATTTATTAGCGCTTTAGAGACTTACATTAATAAGTCTGAGGGCTAGTACCCTGTTTGGTAGGTTACCGTGATAGTAGTATATTTGTTTTGTTCTATGTAGTATAAACTCTATTTGTTTTGGTTACCGAGGTTGTTGTTAGTTGCTCTGGCTCTATTCTCTTCTCTTCCTCTCTCTCTCTCTCTCTCTCTGCTTCTGTCATTAAGTAGTGTCATTCAGTTTTTGTCATGACAAGTTAGGGTTAAGGTTATTGTTCATGTGTCATGACATTGTCATGTGTTCATGACAGTGTCACATCATTCTTATGTAGATACCTTCAAATAAAGTGTTACCCTGTTTTCTTTGTTGTGGTCAATACATTCAAAATGCCTCATTACTGAGGAGAGAGTCATTGAATCTCCACCTGCGTACTTTAGGGTAATTGCCAATTGGTGTTAGTGTACAAGTTACCTGCATGGTTAGAAATGTAAGATGGGGAGCCAATAGTCTAAAAAATATAGTATCAATTGCGGCGGATGAGCCATGACGGTCAGAGCAAGTGACCCTGCTGGGCAACTTTTTATTTATTTATACTCTCACATGTTTGTTTGTTTGTTTGTTTATTTATTTATTTATTTATTTATTAATTTATTGAGCTAATCCCTTGGCCCAAGCCCCTGTGATGGCATTAACAAGAAGAGAAAAAGACAGGGGACCAGGGAGCCCATCAATGTCCAATCGATCGCAAGCCACCATCTTGATGGTTCAGTGAAAGAAAGAAATCTGGCAGCCGCCATAGGCACAGCTTGAAAAGGTTAGAGTCACACTCAGTCAAGTTTTTTGCACATGACACCCCAAGTGGGTTAGCAGCGGCTGACCACTCAATTACTGTAATAACGACAGCCTTGGTATGTCTTTCTCTCTCTCTCTCTCTCTCTCTCTCTCTCTCTCTGTTGGTTCTTTTTTCTTTTCTTCTATTCAATCACACCATCATATCCCTCTGCCGCCCTCCCTCTTTTTCAATCTGTGCTTCCAACTGTCCATACTAATATTTGGACTGAGCTAGCAAATGGGTAAGGAAAAAAAGAAAATGAGATGGCAAGAGGAATCAAGAGGATTGAAGACAGGTGGTCATATGAGTGACAGAATGAGAGAGAGAGAGAGAGAGAGAGAGAGAGAGAGAGAGAGAGAGAGAGAGAGAGGGCAGTGGGGGAGGAAGTGAGAGACCAAGATGAAAACACAGACCAGGAGAGGCAAAGTGAATTAGAGCTTAGATCGGGCCCAAAAAATCAAGCCCGACCCTACCGAGCCCGTGCACATTGTGCCCGACCCGGCCCGACACATTAACTGTAATTATGAGCCCGAGCCCGATTTAAACCCGACATTTTTTAAATACGTGGGCCATTATAACTGACGTTCTCAACTACAATTCCGAGCCACAGAAATCCGTTTAGAATTATATTAATGAATAATGCAACGGAGGATGAAGAATGTAGGCTAAACTATGTTTGTTTATTCAGAATGGAATGGATTGCAAATGAATCCGAATGAAGAAACGTCACTTACAACGTAAAATTATGTCCCTGCAGCAAAACTCAACGCATTTCTCTGTAAGGGCTTGCCTCGCTCTCAGGTGTATTCTTGGAGAAGTGACAAAAGAGGACATTGAAGGCTGGCTATCATTATTTCTGTCATGGCAAGCCTGCTTCATGTTCATCTTAAAGTCTTTTTGCTGTCATAGGTGAACATCGTGCACACTTAATGCACGCAACAAAGCATACCTGACAAATGCATACCTCCGACTTTTCTCCAAACTTGCTCGAAGTTATTTCTCCTGTTTTCATCTTTTTTCTTTACATCTTCAAGCTTCACGTTGCACTTAAGCTACACAATAGGCCTACAGGACAGCAAGCCCGGTGTGCTGCGTGCAAGTGGAGAAGCTGCGCATGACACGTGTTGCGCAGATGACTTTACAAATGACATTTTGTAACTCTGAGCCTAACTTGTATAACGTTGTATACACTTGTTACTTAGACCTACTTTGATAAATATATAATAGTCTGACTATGGCATAGCTTTAGCTCCCCACCCAAGTAGGCTAATGATTTTAAAAAAAAGAAAAAATGCTTGATCAAGGACCCTGCCGGGCCCGAGGATAGTGGCTGGAAATATCGGTCGGGTCAAATTCGGGCTCGGGCTCGGGCAGAGAATCTAAACTCTAAAGTGAATATCTGCACGACTGTTATTGTGTGGGTGTGTTTGTGTCTTTCCCAGAGAGTGAGTGAAAGAGAGAGAGAGAGAGAGAGAGAGAGAGAGAGAGAGAGAGAGAGAGAGAGAGAGAGAGAGAGAGAGAGAGAGGAAGAGAGGGGTGGATGGAGTGTCTGGAGGATGGGGAGAGTTATGGTGCCAGCTCACCGGGTGGTAGAGTGATGACGGTGGGACGTTTAGCAAGGACACCCCTCATAAACACACAGCCCATCAGCACTCTCGCCTGTCACTCACACACACACACACACACACACACACACACACACATACATACACACACACACACACACAGAGACATACGTGTGCACACACATACATAAACACTCACACAGCAGCAGCACTGTCTGCAACATGGACGTGTGACCATGGAAACACCTTTACTGTGACAACCTACAGCGAATAGTGAATTGGTGAGACACACAATGGGGATAATGATGTGACCCGGTTGCTATGGATTTCTTCTGTAAAATGTTACAAAACGTTTGTGAAAATGATCCGACTTGTATGGCTTGTTCAGGATGTGAGGATACTATGGTGTAGTGTTTCAAGGTCTTTTGAACCAGTGTATACACTGAAAACAGAGAACATATTTATATACTTTGGCATAGCTTGAAGTCTGTGCTCTGACAGTAGGCTGCTAAGCTCACACACACACACACACACACACACACACACACACACACACACCACACACACACACAGATCATGCAATACTTTTTTAGCTCAAAATAGTCCATATCAGATCTTTTTCAAAGAGCAGTCTGTTAATGTGAGTCATTTTTTTTCAGATGATGTGTGCGTACGCTAACCTTTCTCTCGAGCCATTATTCACTGAGGTATTGACAAAGCAAATTGATTATCACATACTACAAAGCCTTGGAAAAGGACACAAAGGCCTGGCATGAGGCTTTGAAAAGCAAGGCCTCTTCTTCCTCCACAGATCTCCATGCACTTACCATACATGTACAAATATGCAGTCAAACAACAAAGCATACATACACATGAAAAGGGGAACTACTGTATACTTACATTTACTTTATATTCGACTCGTGCCTATATTTTTAATTAACACCCATGTTTTCATACAGACAAATGCACACTAAAAATGTATGCATGCACATACATTCAGAAGTAATGGTAGGTAAACAAGTACGAAGAAAATACCAGCGTTAGTGTGCTGTAAAAATTCCTTTGCGAGTACACATTTAACAACACACACTTACAATCACAGACACACACACACACACACACATACTCACATACAAACAAAACACAGACATGCACAGTGCGTGCACAAACAGAACAGGTCAGAGAGATGAAACGCTTCCCCCCACTCATATTTCTGGCTGCCGTGCCTCCACACAACCTGCCGAGTAGATCTCAGTAATTGGGGTTAAATGGCCTCAATTAGAGGGACGCCTGAGCGCACGTCGTCTGCATTCTCTTCGTGTTTGCTCAACGCTTCCTCCTCCTTCGCCGGAGATGGCGGGGTGGGGGATATGTGTGTGTGTGTGTGTGTGTGTGTGTGTGTGTGTGTGTGTGTGTGTGTGTGTGTGTGTGTGTGTGTGTGTATCTGAGAGAGTGTGTGTTTTGAGGGGGCGGGGTGGCTGGCATGCTGATCCAAACCTAGTCAGTGATGCCACCCTCCCTCAGCCCGGTCTTTGTTTTTCTGTGCAGTGAGAACAGGCTCCATGGCGGGAGGTCTGGTGTTGCAGGCGGGGTCTGTGGTTGATGTCGGAGCTAGCTTGGCATGTCGGGGGCTCCAGATTGTGAGGAACTCTGTGGGACGCTGCTGCTGAGACTCTCTCTCTCTCTCTCTCGTCTTTCTCTCTCCAGTGCAGCCAACTAATGGGGAGCCGCAGAGACAGACTGCCTGTCAGTATGTGCGTGTGGTTGTGTATCTGTGTGTGTGTGTTTGTGTGAGGTTGTATATTGTCAGTGTGTGTGTGTGTGTGTGTGTGTGTGTGTGTGTGTGTGTGTGAGTGAGTCAGAGAGAGACAGGAGGGAGAAGGCAAGAAGGAAGCTTGCAAAGAAGAAAGAGAAAGAGAGAGAAAAAAGAAAAGAAATAAAAAAGGAATGAAATAGAACCGAGGAAAGGAACGAGGGGGAGAGTGTGCAAGGCCTCTTTAATCTTCTGCCCTCATCATTACCAGAGATGGCAGCTTGCTGGCGGTTATTACTGTTCTCAGACCAGTCAACAGCCATTGCTCTCCCCTCTCCTCCCTGTGCCACCCTTCAGAGCACTGTCTGACAGATCGCCTCAAATGCTGCATTCCAGTGCTCTGTTTATTTGTAGCACCAAACTAAGGATTGTTTAACAGCAAACGTGTGTGCAGTGTATGTATCTTGAACGTTCCTGAAATATGTCTGCCGACACACACTCACACACATGCGCATGCGCACACACGCACACTCATACTCTCTCACACACACACACACACACACACACACCCACACACATACACACACACACCCACACCCACACACACACATTACCAGGTCTTCCATGATGTGTCATGTGCCTGTCTCTGGGACTAAACCATCCTGGGATGAAAGCTCTCCTTTGGCCAGCCCCAGAAGACCCCTCTCGGCGCCCAGCGGTCTCCCACTGCTCTCGGCCCCCTGCCTCTGCCTGGTGCCTGGGTCTCCCCCGACCTTAATGAGCCCCTTCCTGTCGGTCCGGCTGGCGCTCCTCCTCCATGGCACGGCCTCAAGCTGGGGGCCCCATGCTGGGCGCCAAATGCCTCCGCTGAATATTGGATAAGGGCACGACGTGCGGTGCGGTGCGCGTGCAGGGTGGCGCGTTAACGGTGCGGTGCAGCATACGCCTGGATGGCACCAGCTGATGATGACGGCAGCAGCTTGGACACACACGCACGAACAAAGATGTTCATGCCTCAGCGAGCATTCACCTACACGAGAATGCTGACACACACACACACACGCACACACACACACACACACACACATACACACACACACACACACACACACACACAGACAACAGGTGCTGTGTAATGCCTTCACACTACACTCTGTGCACACACTCACATGCAGTGTGTGGACATGAGTGTTTTGCACACTAACACATACAATGAGCACACACACACACACACACACACACACACACACACACACACACACACACAGATAGACACACATACACAAATGATTTGTAACATATTACCACTAACACACACTACACACACAGAGAGAGAAATGCTCAGAGCATTCTCCTACTTAATTGTACACATGACCAAGAGGGATGATATGCATTACTGTGTCTCTTCAGGCTGGTGAGCACGTCTGCACTACTGTCTGCAGGGTCCATGAGTCAGTGGACAGGCAGACAGAAACCCAACAGCAACCAGGAGGCTTGTGTGCACCATGCCGCAATTAGATGAATCACCCATAGGTGAGTCTAAGGAAGGCAGCCTCCAGCTTACTGCTTACCGTCTGCAAGATTGGGTCTTTGATTAGAGCGTTGGCCTCTGGGAATTTAGCCCTCCGACCCTGACACCTATTCATCACTTGCCGACCACAGAGCAACCATGTCTAATCATGGTGTTGAGCTGAGGGTGTATTTTTAGGTTATCGATAACGCACACAAAAACCGCTCCCTTGGTGTGAAGCCGGGAGACTTTTCCTCATGTCCGTCCGGAATAATGCGTTTGCTTGTTTTCCCCCTGCTGATCTGTTTATTGACGTGTTTCTCCTGAGGAGGCCATTTTGTGCTCTCATAATATAGTGCATAACTAACGCCACGGGAGCCCGCCCCCGAGATCTCGGGCCCCTGTTGTGGATTGTTTACAGGCTAGTTCACATCAGGAGGTGGGGACCTTGTGTGTGTGTGTGTGTGTGTGTCCACCTCGGAATTATAACCCCTGTGATTTGTTTTGGTCAGTCTCTCGATCGGTTTTCCCCATCAGAGTTCTGTTTAATCGGCTGTCATGTGGCCGTAATGTGTGTCAGCCTGACAGGTCTCATTTTTGTTGTTGTCGTTGTTTTTGCTGTTGCTGTAGCAACTGGTATTAAAGAAAACAGACATGTAATGAGAGGAAATCAATGGGGACGTATTTAGAGACAGTACAGTGTTATGAATGGGTCTCCAGTGGGTTGAGCAAGGTAGGAGCCTACACCAATTCAGCTGAAGGTCACACACCGGCTGAGGACCCCAAGACCTCCCTGGTGGCTGCCTGCTGGAAATCCATCTCCTGTCCAATTGGGTTGTAGAGAGCACTTCTGTCCTAGGTTCATTGGTTTCCACACTTGTCTCGTGGGACACTTGCAGTGGTAACATTTAATTTTGTGACAGCCAAAAGATAGATGGCCTCCTTTTTGCCCAGATCTTTTTCCCCTCAGATCAATTTTATCTGAACAAAGCTGCACATCACTTGTATGCAGCAATGCAGTGCTAAGAAAATGCATCCACTGGTAGATCTTAGATGTGACATGTAATTGCATGCATAATGAAAACTCCAGTCCAGGGTTATACAAGGTATCTGTTAGCAATTAGCATTCATATGTGATTTCGCATTCATACCGGTACACCACTGAAACGGCACACTCCATAAAGAGCCATAATTGGGGAGGAGGCCCAATCAGAAGGCCTATAGCCGTGGCTGGCAGTGCATGCAGGGCTGAATTGATCAGCAGTTTAGGATCATGTTGTCCAATTGCCCATTAAAAGCTCTGCTACCAGCAGGCTGGTCAGAATGTTCACCTTGGGTTTATAACCGATCAATTCCAAACTGTAATGGCCCTTGTAGATGCCAGTTACTGTAAAGGCATTTCTCCTGTTTCCAAACCATTCTTCTTTGGTTCTCTACTGGAATTTTAATGTATATTTATCTGTTTAAAGCATAGACTGTATAAGTCTATGGTTTAAAGACAAAAGTATAATAGTAATATCAAAGATGTTGAAAAAGAATATTAGTCTTACAGGCTTAAAAACGTACAACTTTTTTTGTTTAATTGTGCTGCAGAATATTCATGAAAAGACTAAGTAAGGATGCATAGCATGACAAAAAAAAAGCTATCTTGTATAATATCCAACATTATAACTGATTGCCCAGTAATAACAGTGTAAGTAACTATGAAGTATGAAGCAACAGTGTGAGGCAGTTTGGTGTGGTGCACTGCAAGGCATGAGAGTCTGTGTTTAGCCTCCGCAGAGCCTTGAGCTCTTCGGCTCTTTATTAGTGTGTGGCTGTCTGTGCTATGCTGTGGAGAGACGCAGAGAAGTGTTGTCAATATTTCATTTGGGTGGGAAGGCCTCAGTCACTGGAACAGGCTGCAGCGCCTTAATGAGAATGAAATGCTGTCTATTGACTCCTGCCTGCGAGAATCACTGCACTCAAGTGTCAGGAGAGGTTGCATCACTTCAGGCCAGTCAGTTAGGTTACGCCCAGAGAATGCACAATGCCCTCTCTTATGGCCAGGTACTCCCTCTGTCACGACTGATGCTCGATAAATCTCAAAACTCAGGATTTTAACTCAAAGTGTGATGTTTTTATATATATATATATATATATATATATATATATATATATAAAGTGTAATGTTATATATATATATATATATATATATATATATATATATATATGCTTTTTTAGGCCTTTAATCAGATAGGATAGTGGAATGTGGCAGGAAGTGAGTGGGAGACCGAGTCGGGGTGGGATCCGGAAAGGACCATGGGGCGGGAGTCGTACCCGGGTCACCCGCGTACAGTGCAGGTACCCCAGCCAGTCGCCCCACGGCCGGGGCCAAAGTGTGATGTTTTACTCATAAGCAAGGGAGCAACACAACAGCATGCAAACAGCAAGGTGACATAGAAACACAATGACAAAGCAGGGAACAGAACAAAGCCAAGAGTTTAAACACACTGGGTTAAACTAGGACAGCGAGAACACAGGAGGGTAGGGAAACAGGGCAATGAGCAAATCAGAGAAAAAGGAAACAGGAAGCAACATAGAGGCACATGAAACATGAAATACAGGTACACAGGAAGTACTCAAAATTCACATGAGAAACCAGGAAGTAAACATGAGACGTGGCAAAATAAGAATGCGGAGTGAGGAAAACCAAGATCAAAACATCAAAACCCTATACCGTGACAGTATCCTATCGTGACACTACCGTGACACTACCATGACACTATCTTCCATGTCTTCACACCTTATTTCACTAGTATTAGATGTCATAATCACAACACTGTATGTGTTTCCAACTCTTTCTCTCTTTCTCTCTCCCCTCACTTCCTCTTCAGTCTTTCTTTTTTCATCCTCTAATTCTATCAAGTTTCTACTACCTTTCTGTCTGCTAGGTGGAATTAGAGTGGGGTGGGTGAGGGTGGGGGTTGGTCAAGGTGCATGGAGGTGTCGGTCATGTGTGGGGTAAAGGAAGGGAAACAACACTGTTTAAGTGCTTGCTCACAAAGAACAGGCTCTGGAAAAGGAGTAGAGTGCTGTCCATGGTGCTGAAGTACTCTCGCTCTCTTTCTCTCTCTCTCTCTCTCTCTCTCCCTCCCTCACACATATTTCTTTACTACCTTCCCATTAGACACTTTAATTACATTACTCTCGGTATTTACCACTCTTTCCATCTCCCGTCTCTCTCCTTCATTTTCATTTCATTTTTTCTCATCCATCCATCCTCCTTCTCTGTCTCTTCGTCTGCTTAGTGTCCAGTATTTATTTCTTCACCTCTGATTCTATTACTCTTCCGCAAGCAGTACTTCCATTGTCTCCTTTTCTCTCCCCTTCTCGATATCAATCTTTATATGTGTTTTTTTATATCACCTGCAGCCTCCTCTTGCTTACCAACACACACAGACACACACAAACAGAGAGACATAGACACACACACACACACACACACACATAGACATACACCTCTTTGTTCTGCTCTTCTTTCCTATCACTCATCCAACCTGTACTACTCTAATCCCAAAGCCATCAGTTCGTTTTCTAGTGCACACACACACACACACACACACACACACACACACACACACACACACATACACTTCCTCCTCCTCCTCCTCCTCTCGGTGTAATGGGAGCTCCCTGACCTTCCAGTCCCAGCAGTGGGGAGTGGGGAGCGAGAGGGAGGAGGAGTGACAGGAGGCGGCCGCGTCTCGTCTCCGCAGTTTTAATTAACACGGGCACCGGGAGATTGATGAAACGGAGAAACAGGTTCTCCCGCCGCACCACACCGCACCGCACCGCCTCACACTGCCCAACCACCAGCAGTGGGTGGCAATTAAAGCCAGGCTGAACCACACAGACACACAATCAACAGGACCTGGGGAGGTGGTCTGGTGATGAGTTGGGGGTGGAGGTGCGAGGGGTTGGCACAGTGAGGGGTTGGTAGGGGTAGGAATGGCGTGTGAGTGATGTATGTCTGGGGGTGGAGGTATCCCACACATCATTCAACTTCCTCTATCCACCAGCCACCATAAAGGATTCAGAGCACGACTGCCTGTGTGTGTGTGTGTCCATGTGCCTCTGGATAACATTTGATCACATTTATAGTGTATCATAGTAAATTATAGTGGGAATATATTAATTCTGATATTGTATTTGAGCAAGCTGCAGCTGTCGCTTTGGGAGTCATCAAAGGTCCGCATTTTGAATAGAGACATTATTTTGATCATTTTGCTTGATGTGTGACGTGCAATGGGGCTTTTCCCTATCCCTTCTATTCCCTGCTGAGGGGTAGATTTGTGATGCTGTTCACACACGTGTGTGTGTGTGTGTGTGTGTGTGTATGTGTGTGTGTGTGTGTGTGTGAGAGAGATAGAAAGAGAGAGAGATGGTTGGAAAAAGACAGCCAGCCTTGACAGATGACCATGGAATAAGCAACAATGGTATAGTCTGTAACTTATTTTGACATGTTTTTCTTAGATATATTAAAATGTTATTATGTCGGTATTCCCTTCCTAGTATGCTTTTAGACGTTATAGACCTCACTCTTTGTAACATCAGAGATTTTTTAATAATCCGGAAACTTTGCACTGAGAAGGCAGAACCCCCCCCCCCCTGCATCAGAAGTGTTGAGCACAGGGGATGCTGGTCCTCCTGGAAATGTTGGATAGGGATCAGATATAAAACAGGCGTTTTCTCTCTTCACATCGTCTGTGCAACCATTTCATCAGAAGCTATGGTGCTCCTCTCTTCACTCTCCCCCATCCTCTCTGTTTCTGCCATTTTTTATTCTACCTCTTCCTTTCTCTGTTCCTCCTTTATACTGTACTACATCTATCCCTCCCTCCTGTCTCTCCCTCTCTCTCTCTCTCTCTTTCTCTCTGCATTCAATGTGTTGAGAGAGTGAATGTGGAGCACTCTTCTTCCCTGGGGCTGTTCACACCCTCTTCCTCATGTGTAGCGTGCAGCCTCAGACTATGCACACACACAAACACACACACACGGTTTCCACCCCTGCCTCACACATTTGGATTTAGTAGTAGCAGCGAGATAAGGAATTTCACCTTAATTGACTGTACTAATCCGTGGGTTTTCAACAACGGTGCGCATTGGGCAGAATAAAGGGATGCTAGAGATGTCCGTAGACCACCTGACGGCCACTGCTTGGCACAGAACAACCAGCCGGCGTGGCTTCTCAAGTTCATAAAGGAGATGATTTGTGAGTGGTGGAAGATCTGTATATAAACAAAGGCACCACTAGGATTTCGGGCCCTATGAAAGAATATTATATTGTTCCCCCAAAAAAGACACTCTTGTTTCTGTAAACC
>NC_055977.1:15383730-15386230 GCF_018492685.1 Alosa sapidissima
TAGACAAAAGAAGGGTGCTTAGCCAGTAATGTGCTGATGGATTGTGGGGGATTCACCATAGAGGCTCCTGTGTGCACCTTCCCCTCCTTTTTTCTCTTTTTTTCTTTTTTTATCCTCTCTCTCTTTTCACCAATCTTGTCATGAAAAGAGATGTGTTCTGCAGCGCGTTTTAAGCCTCTGGCCAACGCGGACTACTCCGCTAGTACCCCCCCCCCCCCGCCGTGCCGAGCCTTCCAGCATCCTGGTCTGCATTAAAATAGCACCGCTTTCAAACCACCCCCCCCCCCCTCCCCCTACACACACACACACACACACACACCCCAGAGCGCTCATCCTGTTAGGAGGGCCAAATGCGGTTATGAATGTGGGGCTGTGGGGCGGTGGGTCAGCGCTCCCGAGTGCCTCTGGCATGGGGGAATGGGTCAGCGCTGTGGCGGGTGGCGGCCATCACTCTGATTTATTTCCATTTATTGCTTTATTTATTGGTTGCTTCGGTTTATTGCTTGTCTTGATGCGAAGTGTGGTCTGGGATGAGATGAGATGAGATGAGAGGGACAACGTGGACAGACACGCCAGCCGGGTCGCGCATGTCTCACTTATGGAGAGGAAGAAAGAAGATGTACAGGCCACGTTCCAATGTATAGGAATCTTCAGATGTACCCTGTAGATCAGTTCATTGTCTAGTGTTTGTCTAGAATGAAGTGTCCAGATTTGAATTAGATTGAAAAAACTGCAGGAAGGAAAACAAATCTATTATTTATTACAGTCAGGATTACTGCACAACCATGCTTCCCTCTCAGCTAAATGACATGCTTCCCTGACTGCAGAAATGGGGAGAGGAGCCATGAGGACACAGTGTGTATGTGTGTGTGTGTGTGTGTGTGTGTGTGTGTGTGTGTGTGTGTGTGTGTGTGCGTGAGAGAGAGAGAGAGAGAGAGTGTATGTGTGTGTGTGTGTGTGTGTGCGTGAGAGAGAGAGAGAGAGAGAGTGTATGTGTGTGTGTGTGTGTGTGTGCGTGAGAGAGAGAGAGAGAGAGAGTGTATGTGTGTGTGTGTGTGTGTGTGCGTGAGAGAGAGAGAGAGAGAGTGTATGTGTGTGTGTCTGTGTGTCTGTGTGTGTGTGTGTGTGCGTGAGAGAGAGAGAGTGTATGTGTGTGTGTGTGTGTGTGTGTGTGTGTGTGTGTATGTGTGTGTGTGCGTGTGTGTGTGTGTGTCTGTGTGTGTGTGTGTGTGTGTGCGTGAGAGAGAGAGAGTGTATGTGTGTGTGTGTGTGTGTGTGTGTGTGTGTGTGTGTGTGTGTGTGTGTGCACGTGTGTGTATTGCCCATCAGTGTTTTTTTTTTGTTGCTCTTGCAGGCAGAGAGAGTAGTGAGTGCTGTACAGTGAGGAGAGATAAGAAGAAGCCTCATTGTGAAACTCAGGGAGTTTAAATCCCTTTATCTGTCTCCCGTGCGACTGCCGCGTTACACAGGGAGACATGGAGAGAGAGAGAGAGAGAGAGAGAGAGAGAGAGAGAGAGAGAGAGAGAGAGAGAAAGAGAGCGAGAGAGAGAGAGAGAGAGAAAGAGAGAGAGAGAGCGAGAGATGGGGAGGGGGGAGGTAAATATGGAATAGGGAAAGAAGGATTGGAGGAAATGAAAAACGAAAAGAGAAGAGCTTGTGGATTGGCAAAGCGTGTGATATGAATGGCTAGCAAGGTGCGGCACAGGAGTTTGCGCTCGTGGTTCCATTTGTAGGGTTTGATTTAGGGTTAAGGCTGGGCTGGCTAGATGGGTGGAGATTTGTATCCGTGCATTTCAATTTGCGATTGCACACGTGTCCCGTGGAATTCTGAATTCTGAATCGCAGAAGTATTTCATCCGATGATGCCAGGCCTTAGAGAGGGTTTGATAGTCCTCTGCTGTGACTGGGATGAGTGCAGTGAGCGCCATGTTTTTTCCCTCCGTCTTGCCAGCTCGATCAGTGCCAGCGTGGAGTGCCACGGGCGGGCAGGCTGGCGTCGCGCTTTTGCGTAATCGGAGCAGAAGGTGTCAGGCCCATCACAGCAGCGGCGGCGTGCGCAGAGCGCAGAGCGCAGAGCCTGACACCCACCCAGGTGACATGGACGTCTGGGGCTTATTTTTAGCCTCGCACACACACAAGAGTGCATTAGTTACAGCACTAATGCACTGGGAGATTGGGATGTGTGTGTGTGTGTGTGTGTGTGTGTGCGTGTGCGCGTGCGTGTGTGTGTGTGTGTGTGTGCGTGTGTGTGTGTGTGTGTGTGCGTGTGTGTGTGTGTGTGCGTGTGTGTGTGTGCGTGTGTACGTCTGTGTGTGTGTGTGAGAATGGGGATGAGCTCAGGTGTTTGGCATTGTTATTCTATGGTTGGTAGAGAAGAGACTGATGAATGATTGTGATGTGTGGACTCAGTCAGACCACACCCCGCCAACACACACACACACACACACACACCCACCTACATACACACACACACACACACACACACACACACACCCACGTA
>NC_055977.1:15391230-15393730 GCF_018492685.1 Alosa sapidissima
GTGTGTGTGTGTGTGTGTGTGTGTGTGTGTGTCTGTGTGTGTCTGTGTGTGTGTGTAATAAAGGCATTTTTCCTGTGTAAAGTGAGGTGCTTAAAGTAGAGTAGATGTGCAATGTACTGTTTTAAATGTTGCGGTGTTGTGCAGCGGAGCGAGTGTCACTCTCAGCACAGCTGCATGTGAATGTAATTGGGTCTTTAAAGCCTTACTTGCACACACACACAGATATGTCAGTCTCTTTCCACCTACATTCACATGTACTTTCACACACACAGAAACACACACACACACACACACACACACACACACACACATAACTTTATGATTGATATTCCAAGTTAATTGGTTGTATTTTCTGGTTACTTACATGTCATAATACCAGATAGCAACATAATCACCATGGAAATACACAAAAGTACAGGGAAGTACTGTGATGAACTGTGTTGGCACAGGATACTCTGTCTGTTTAGTCAGAGACTGGGCACTTGTTTCTGAGCGAGTATTTGTGGGCTTTGATGGGATTACCGAATCATGGCCACGGTCCCTGCATGGATGGCTTGCATGCATGAACACTGAGGTTGTTACAAAAACAGTGGAGTTTAGTGTAGCTACAGCCTGCTGTCTCACCGCCCCTCCCATCTCTATGAGGGCTCACACACACACATACCCACCCACACACACACACACACACACACTCACACACACACACACACACACACACACACACACACACACACACACACACACACACACACACACACACATACTTAAAGGGACTCGGGCAGGGTTCAGCAGACAGGACACACATTTCCCAATCTCATCTCATCATGCACGTGCTCCTGCCGCGTTGGGGCGGCGCTAAACTCCCATAATCCTTTGGGGTCTTTTACCTTTTCAGTGTTGGCTGAACAGAGCGCTGCGAAAGTGCACACCTCGCCTCGCATACACACACACAGCATACACACACAACAAAAACACACACATTTATACTCTCACAAACCAATGCAGGTATACACTTATATATTACTGAAATTCTCAAACACACTCACACACACACACACACACTAACACAATGAGTCATACGCAAAGCACGTCCACTCTCACACTAATACACACTCTCTCTCACACACCCAGACAGGGGTTATGGGATCAGCATTATCTGCAGATGCATTTACCACATTAGTAATCAAAACACTATGACGTTTTTTCACCATTTTCTGCTGGAGGAGGGGTCATTGTGTAAGTGTTATGATGAGCCCTGGGGGTTACTGTTTTAAGGTGCCTGTCTGCAGCCGGAACACTCCCGAGTTCACTTAGGACACGGTTGTCATGGAGAGTCCTGCATAGCCTCATTGTGGAACTGAACTGAAAAGTAGCTGCGGCGCACAATTACTTCTTGTGTGTGTGTTTTTTACACAGTTTCCCATTGGATCAAAGGGTGAAACTCACAAAGACTCAAGACTCACTGAAGCGTTAAAACTTGCTTCGTGAGGAGTAGCCAGCTACCGCTGTCATGGTGCAGAACCCGTTAGGTGAGCCTCACCTGCTGGGGTGAAGTCGCATGTCGACACGGTGATGATTGACACGTATGCGCGTGGGTTAAGTGCCCTGGCCCATTCTTAAGAGTGCCCTCGCTGTCGGCCGGGGGCTATTTGTTCCTGCTGGCTCATCCGTTTGCCCCTCCTTGTACCTGAGTGTGGCAGGACAAGGAGGGGCAAAGGGGACATAGGGGATGGGGCAAATTAGCAGCAAGCGTCTCTAGTCAGCACCTCCGTCTTTGACTAACTGTCCATCTCATCAGTGGGGAGTGCTGAGAGAGGCGACCCACTGCTGGGCAGCCGATGGCTTCAGGCCAGCTTCAGCTTGTGTTCAGGCTAGTTGACCACGGAGAGTGGTGATACAGTATAATGTAATATGGTAGCCATCCTGGCTTTGACTGTGTAAGTGTGTGTGTAATTCTGTATATGATATATATATATATATATCCTTTGCAGATCTGTATGATGCATGATGTTCTGTCTTTGTGTTCTTTCCTTTATATAGAACTAACTACCTGTATAATAAGAAATGTTTTGCCAATACAATGTGAATGTTTTTTCATGTCAAGAAAGCGCTGTTGAATTGAATTGAAGTGAATTCAGAGAGATAGAGGGAGAGGGAGGGAGTGCTAGGGCAGTGAGTTTGTGATTAAGTTGTGTATGCTTGTGTGTGTGTGTGTGTGTGTGTGTGTGTGTGTTAGTCTGTGTGTGTGTGTGTGTGTGCGTGTGTGTGTGCGTGTGTGTGTGTGTGTGTGGTTGTGTGCTTGTGTGCTTGAATGTGTGTGATTAAGTTGTGTATGCTTGTGTGTTTGAGTGTGTGTGTGTGAGAGAGAGAGAGAGAGAGAGTTGGTGTATGTGTGTGTGTGTGTGTGTGTGTGTGTGTGTGTGTGTGTGTGTTTGTGTGGTTAAGTTGTGTGTGCTTGTGTATTTGAGTGTGTGAGAGAGAGAGCGAGAGAGAGAGAGGG
>NC_055977.1:15398730-15416230 GCF_018492685.1 Alosa sapidissima
TATTACCTCTGCCGTAACGGCCATCTGGGTCTTTTTACCATCCAAGGGTCGTGTTGTCGTCACCCAAGATAAATCAAGATGATGAAGCTGTTTACCAAATAGCCACGACAAAAAAAAAAAAGAAGTTTGACTCCATCGTCATTTTTACACATCAGTTTAGCCGCCATTTAAAAAGCAGATCGGTGCTGTTTTAGTGCTTTTGCCAAGGACATTTGGGCGGAGCTGGTGCCCGTTTGTTTTGATCCCCCATTAAGTTTAGGGCTTCTAGATTGCATTTTCTGCACATACAGTTGGGGTGAGCTGAGGTTTATTTATTTCTTAAACGGTCCCTCATCCATTCCCTTCCCTTCTTTCTCCATCCTTCTATTTCACTCTTCATCCTTCTCTCCACCCACTTTCACTTTGTTTTTTCCCTCCCTCTCTCTTCCCCGATCACCACTCTCTCTCTCTCTTCTGTCTCTCCCCCCCCTCTCTCTCTCTCTTCTCTCTCTCTCCTTCTCTTCTCTCTCTCTCTCTCTCTCTCTCTCTCTCCCCCCATGCTTTGTGAGGAAGGCGGCAGTATTCAAAGGCCTACTGATATAAGTACTGGTAGAACAGATGAATGGGACCAGTAGACCCTGGCAGAGGGCTCTACACAAGCGCCTTCCCAGCATGCTCTCTGGCTCCGCCCCACTAATGGCACATTGTGAGGTTTGCGAGGCCCGCTTTTCTCTTTCTCACTCTCTCTGGCGGGAGAAAAGCTGTGAATGTAGACCACACACACACACACACACACACACAGGGCCGTTTCAAGGAATTTGGGGGCCCCAAGCAAAATGGACATGGAGCCCCCCCCCCCCCCGCCCCATCGCCCGCAAAGACTACAGGAACCACAGCATAGCCATACAGTTTAAGTTCACCCACTTGTCGTTGCACTTTACTGCATTGACTATCAATGTCAATTAAGTTCACCCACTTGTCATTGCACTTTACTGCATTGACTATCAAAGGGGCGCTCACAGTTTGTCGTTGCATTTTATTCTTAACCAGTCATTGTCTTGGGGCCCCTGGCCAGCTCGGGGCCCCAAACAATTGCTTGGTTTGCTTGCCTTCTAGCGACGGGCCTGCACACACACACACACACACACACACAATCAAAGCCACCAAGTATTTGTGTGTGTGTGTGTGTGTGTGTGTGTGTGTGTGTGTTTGTGTGTGTGTGTGTGTGTGTATGTGTGTGTGTAAAACATTAGGAGCGAGAGGGAGACGCAACAGACACGTCTCATGTCAAGGTCTGTTAGGATCCTTCTGCTCAGCAGTGCAGCAGATGTGGGGTCACCTGCAGGAGGGGACTCATCAGTGATTACCTCTAATGAGCCCTGGGACATGGCTGCCACGGCTACAGCACACACCTGGCTATCTCACTGGCCCCGGGCAGCTTCAACATTTCAAGTGTTTTTACCCCTTTAGGCTGGAAAGAGGGTATTCCAATCAAGTCTTTTTGTCCATCTATGTCAGTGTGTCCACTCATATAGCTTCAGAGGTACTAGTCCAGTCTTAGGGCAGCTTAAAATGGCGGATTCACACTTTTTGATGTTAACCGGACTAATAATATAGAGAATGTCATTGGCAATCCGGGCCTATTGCTGAGGATGTTACACGATGCACCATTGTTTTATTGTTTTATAACACCATTGTTTTATTTAGTGTTCAATGTACTGGCCCTTAGCATAATTTTCCAGAAATAACGCTAAATGGGTACCCAATACATCCCAATACCAATTCATTAATCTTGTTTCTTTAAAGATTTCAAGCAGTTTTTTGTTTGTTGTATTGTATTTTCTTTTCATGTAATGAGCCCAGGAGCTTTAGTTGTCACATTTCTAATACCGTGTTGCCATTGTTACCATACAGACCTTGAGAGTTTTTTTTGTGATTTATTTTCTTCATTGTAATGGAACTCAGGGTGTCATGGTTGTGGTCGACACCTGGTTGCCATGATGTGTCATCTAGTTTAAAGATGACAATGACATGTTTGACAATGAGACCAACTTTTGTTTGACACCTGGATGCCTAAATAAACCTTCATAGACACATTTTGTTCGATTGTTTGGTTGGCACTTGGATGCCTAAATGAACCTTTATGAACACGTTTTGTTCGATTGTTTGTTTGCTTTTCATCTGACTGATTGTGTTTGCACTGTGTGCTTTGATGGAACGCGTAATCCTCCCTGACAGATGTTAGAAACATAATATGACAAAGAGGCTCAGGCTCGTTAAAGTGCTTTCTAAGCAATCTGGACTCAGTGTGTCATGACCAATCAGGGCTGTGCATGCCTCTACCTGCCTGACGGATGTGTATTGTCAGCCATTGTCAGTTGATGAAGAGGTACCATTTTCCAAGTGCAAGGCAATCTGAGACGCTATGCTTAACACGGCATGTTCCTGCTCTCTCAATAGACTTGCGGGTAACTTTGTGTTGCTTTCCAATGCGGCACTCTGAGAAGCTGTGCTCGAGTTGTGGCCAATGTCAAAACCTCTTCTGTCAGCTTCTTGTGGTGCATTGTGGTACCTGTTAAAAAAAACCTCAAGGATGCAGTGCAACTGGAGAAAGGGGTCTCCGACTCATAGATTGATCTACTGCAAAGCAGAATGGGCAAAGACATGTAGAGAGTGAGGAGTGAAAGAAAGAGAGAGAGAGAGAGAGAGAGAGAGAGAGAGAGAGAGAGAGAGAGAGAGAGAGATATGACTAGAAGGAGAGGGAGCGAAAGAAAGAGGATAGCAGGGAAGAGAAAGTATGCATTATTTACAGACTCTATCACACGTCTATGCCTTCTCTTTTCTCCATGAATGGCTTGTGTGGGTCCTTTAGATACAAAGCAATTCTCAGGCCAGACACTAATGTCTCTGTTGTTATTATGGATTCAGAGGCTCGTGGCGGCAGAGTCTGAGGCAGCCCATCTTCCAGACCAGCCAAGCCGAACGTGCCCACGTCTGAAAGACCTCAGTGCCCGCACACAGCCCCCATCCCTCCGCACTATTTTACCATGCCTTAAAGTTTGCATCTACAATTTTTGCCATTTTCCATTTAATGACTGTTCAGTTAGTGTGAGATCGATAAGAATTATTTTAAGACCAGTATGAAATGCTGATGAAAATGTAGAAAATGAAAGTCTTCAGTGTTGACTTCCTATTGTCATGTGCACGTTTTGTGTCCCTCTCTGCAGGATAATGACGTGAGGATCATAATCGGGCAGTTTGATGAGAACCTGGCCTCCAAGGTCTTCTGCTGTGTGAGTATACTCTACTGAGTTATGTTCCAGATACCTTCTGTTTCCCCTCATAAGGGCTGGGGATGGCTACACCGGGCATGTAACTGAAGCGGTCCGTTTGTGTAGCGTCTGCAGCAACAATTAGCATTAGCTAGTCCCAGTAATGAATGGGACTGGCTACACACACATACACACACACACACACACACACACACACACACACACACACTCTCACTCTCACACACACACACACACACACACACACACACACACACACACACACACCAGACGTGAAAGTGGCACATACGTGCAAAAAAAAATAGACCAGTCTTCTAAAAAATTATTTACGCGACACCAACAGAGCGTTTCAGTTGCGCACCTGGTGTAGCCATTCTGTTAGCTTGCACAGTCACATTGTACACTGAACCTGATGATAAAATGTAGTCTGAATTAGACACTGGCATTGCAACATTATAATTGTAGATTATGATATACTCAGATCGATACATTGCCCTAAAACAATGCTAAAAATAAGCGGAAGCATGATTTGTGTTTGTATATTATGCATATTCGGTCACATTTGTGTCGATAAGACACAGAGCACAGTTTGGGCACTTTTAAGGGTCGAAGGGTCTTGAAACCCTCTGGTGAGAAGTTTAGAAAAGCATTTTAAGGAAAGAGCAGTGCGCCAGATTTGTTTTTCTTTCTGAATTGATGTCAAGGGTCTATTGATACTACTGACAGAGTTCACTCTAGCATATCGTAGAGCACGTTATGGCCCTAGGCACACATGTGATTGCTTCAGCTTCTGTTGCTTAGATTAGACAATCAGTGTAAACCACTTCTGTATCTTCTCACTCTTCGACACACACTCATATGTATCAGTATGTTAGTATATGTATTTCATATGTATCAGTATGTTAGTGATGTGTGTGTGGTGTGTACGTGCGTGTGTACGTGCGTGCGTGCGTGCGTGCGTGCGTGCGTGTGTGTGTGTGTCTGTGTGTGTGTGTGTGTGTGCGCGTGCGTGTGTGCGTGCGTGCGTGCGTGCGTGTGTGTGTGTGTGTCTGTGTGTGTGTGCGTGCGTGCGTGCGTGTGTGCGTGCGTGCGTGCGTGTGTGCGTGTGTGTGTCTGTGTGTGTGTGCGTGCGTGCGTGCGTGCGTGCGTGCGTGCGTGCGTGCGTGCGTGCGTGTGTGTGTGTGTCTGTGTGTGCGTGCGTGCGTGCGTGCGTGCGTGCGTGCGTGCGTGTGTGTGTGCGTGCGTGCGTGCGTGTGTGTGTGTCTGTGTGTGTGTGCGTGCGTGTGTGTGCGTGTGTCTGTGTGTGTGCGTGCGTGCGTGCGTGCGTGTGTGTGTGTGTGCGTGCGTGCGTGCGTGTGTGTGTGTCTGTGTGTGTGTGCGTGCGTGTGTGTGCGTGTGTCTGTGTGTGTGCGTGCGTGCGTGCGTGCGTGTGTGTGTGTGTGCGTGCGTGCGTGCGTGTGTGTGTGTCTGTGTGTGTGTGCGTGCGTGTGTGTGTGTGTCTGTGTGTGTGCGTGCGTGCGTGCGTGCGTGTGTGTGTGTGTGCGTGCGTGCGTGCGTGTGTGTGTGTCTGTGTGTGTGTGCGTGCGTGTGCGTGCGTGTGTCTGTGTGTGTGCGTGCGTGCGTGCGTGCGTGTGTGTGTGTGTGCGTGCGTGCGTGCGTGTGTGTGTGTCTGTGTGTGTGTGCGTGCGTGTGTGTGCGTGTGTCTGTGTGTGTGTGCGTGTGTGTGTGTCTGTGTGTGCGTGCGTGCGTGCGTGTGTGTGTGTCTGTGTGTGTGTGCGTGCGTGTGTGTGCGTGTGTCTGTGTGTGTGTGCGTGCGTGTGTGTGCGTGTGTCTGTGTGTGTGTGCGCACACACACATGTATTTACTATCTATTACCCCTCAGGCCTACAACCTGAACATGTATGGCAGTAAGTACCAGTGGATCATCCCGGGCTGGTACCAGGGCAACTGGTGGGAGCAGGCCAACTCCACCAACTGCACCACCAAGAAGCTGCTAACAGCCATGGAGGGCTACATCAGCGTGGACTTTGAGCCACTCAGCGCCCGCCGGATCAAAGGCATATCTGGACGGGTAGGCACACCATGTTCTGTTCTATCACTTCTGTTCAAGTGATACCAAGTCAAGTAAACAGGTGATGACACGTCAAGTATAAACAGGTGATACCAAGTCAAATATAAACAAGTGATACCAAGTCATGTATAAACAGGTGATACCAAGTCAAGTATAAACAGGTGATACCAAGTCAAGTATAAACAGGTGATACCAACAGGTGATACCAAGTCAAATATAAACAGGTGATACCAAGTCATGTATAAACAGGTGATACCAAGTCAAATATAAACAAGTGATACCAAGTCAAGTATAAACAGGTGATACCAAGTCAAATATAAACAAGTGATACCAAGTCAAGTATAAACAGGTGATACCAAGTCATGTATAAACAGGTGAAGTACCAATCAAATCAAAATGTCATACAAATCATACACAGTATTTTATTTTCAGATAACTATATGCTTGTATGTCTATACAGGGAATTTATGCAGATGTGTTATCATGTTAGAAATTGTCCCTGATGGCTTCAACCTGCTCCTGCTGTTTTCTGAGTCACCATTATGTAAAGCTGATTCTCAGAACCTCTACATTTTGAAACAGCTTGTTGTTATCATGTGTCATTACATGAAATTGCAGTCATTTTGCTGTAATAAAAGATTTAGTTTTAATAGAATTTCATGGCCCAAGAGCCTCGCATGGGCAAGAAATAACAAAATCAGATTTTCAACTCACAGGGAGGCTTTCATCTTTTATTTATTAGAGTTCTGAGGTAGCACTCGGGCAAGGATGTGTAGATGCCATGTGGTCCTTATATGGGCTACGCAATGGTGATACTGCTGATGTAGTGTGCGTGTGATCTGCATGTGAAACGTGTTCCTAATAGTTGCTGGTGTGCTGATGGCTGGGAAGATGTGTGTGTTCGAATGTGTAAGGTGAATATGTGTATCGATCTGGGGCACGTTTCCCAAAACCATAGTTGCTAACTAAGTTGTTGGTTGCAATGCAATTTCCCATTGACAACCAACTAAGTTGCTAATGGGTTAGCAACTGTGGTTTTGGGAAACGCACCCCTGGTTGCTTGTTTGAGTGTGACTGTGAATATGTATGTCTGTGTGTTTAACTGTGAATATGTCTGACTGTGTGTTTGAATGTGTGTATGTATTTGTGAGATGCTGTATTTTTGTGCTTAAATGTAAAATGTATGTATATATTGTGTGTGTGTGTGTGTGTGTGTGTGTGTGTCTGGCAGACGCCACAGGAGTACGAGCGAGAGTACCAGCGAGAGCGTGAGCAGAAAGGCGTGGAGCCCAGCAAGTTCCACGGCTACGCCTACGACGGCATCTGGGTGATCGCCAAGACGCTGACGCGCGTCATGGAGACGCTGCGGGACCGTGAGCGACGGGAGCACAACTTCACCGTGGACGATCCCGAGGTGGGGCGCCTCGTCCTGGACGTCATGAATGAGACCAACTTCTTTGGCGTGACGGTGAGTGACACCAGAAGAACTCGCGTCGGAACAGGCCTATTCCGTGTCGGTTCCACTTTCGGAAACTAAAGCAAACAAGTGGTCTTGTTGGTCAACAGGTAGAACCAGGGAGGTTCACCTCTATGCTGTTGACACTAATAGTCAGACTACAGTTCGGGTCCAGCCCACAACACTATCCCATCCAGACCCAGACCCATAAACGAATTGTTTTTGAAGGTTTCAAAGCTGCACTAATAAGAGTAGAACATTTCTGTAAAACAATAACAGCATTTAAAGTAACTTCAGTAGTAAGAAGTAATTATTTCATAATAAGTTATTTCACATCATGCTTGCTCAGAGGACAACGGTCAACAGCGAGAACAGAGCTTTTTATAGCAGTTGGACTGACTCTTACATGTTTATTATTAATTCAGTTCAAAGCCTGTATGTCTCATATATTCATTATATATATATATTCAATGTGAAGCGCCACTATGGGGCAAAACACAAATCTTTTGATCAATCACTCAACGGTGAACTGAGGGCACAAAAAAGACTGCAGTGTGATCAATTCATCAGGATGTTCCTTGAAAGTTTCCTGGATTTTGGGTTGACACAAAAACAAAAACACTAATGGAGGGGTTCAAAGGACCCTTAGCTGCAGGAAAAAAAACTCCTCCTCCTCTTGTCTCACTGCAAGTCCAATTGAAGTTGAGCTTAACATCTCAAAATACCATATTTTTCTTCTCAGTATAGTCTAACACGCTTTATTTGTTCTTAGAGTCCCTTAGGAGAAACAGGTGAGATCTCATTTGTCTAATTCAAATATTGCCTTCCTATGGGTAGCCTACGTATTTGATTTGACTGTTGTTAACTAAATCAGACATTGATACAACTAGGCTACTTCAATATATATATATAGGCCTACATAAATTATCATCTGGACCTTTGTTTGAAGACATTTCCATTAATGGACGTCGCTGACTTTTAATAGAATACCGTGACTCAGTTAAGCGTGGCTCAGTTAAGTCCGAGTAATTGGTAAATCTATTAGAGTAGCCCTATGACTTTGCTTTGCAGGGGAAACTGCTTTTGTATTAGGAGGTTTGCCACTTACTTTGTTTCTAATCCATGGTCTTGGACTACACTCCAGGTAGGTTTGATGTCCGGGGACCCTCATACTGATGAAAAATGTACTGCAGCTTAGCAAGTGTCTGCTGAATTAATGTAAAAGCACTTTCAGACTTTAATTTTTGGGGAAATCCACACTGCCAATGTGTAAGGTGTTTTCCAAGTGGAAAGAGCAGCCCCTATGAATCCTCAGCAGAACTTGAGAACACGTGCCTACCACGAACCCTGCTCAGTAAAGCACGCTCTGCTTACCCAGCATGCATTTCTTCCCAGCGATGAGCACTCGCGTAACGTGCACGTTTGGCACACGGAGGAAGCGGAGGGAAATGGAAAAGACAAGTCGGGCAGCCAGGGGAGCGCATGCGAGGTCTCGGTGAGCCTGCGCTGCTCTGCGCTACATGTCGTGTCATGGCGGAGGAACGCACGCTCCAGAGCCCCTATTGTTGCTTGTCGACTGACGTCTCTCCCCGAAGGCGAGGCGCTCGGCAACATCTGAAATTAATTAATTTCTATTAACGTGACACGTCGGGTGCAGTGATTTTGTCTGGGGAAACGTGTTACATTTTCGCTCCAAATTAACCTCCGGCTCATTCGGTCGGCTGTTCGCTTTGTTCGCACGCATGTCTCAGTTTGTGGAAGATCATCAGCTCCTCTGGAATGTCTAGAAAAAAAAATCCATACATTGTTCACAACCTCAACAATGCACAAATCCTTACATCTGTCTGATGTTCAATGAAGGGCTCTGGAAGTGGAGGAACTGGGGGTATTGGTGGTAGCGCAAGTGGGGGTGGCATGTTTGAGAGGTTGACTATACATACACACACATACATACACACACACACACACACACACACACACACACACACACACACACACACACACACACACACATCACCACCACCACTCAGTCCACCCACGCCACATAGAAGCTGCAATCCAGCCCCCTTCCGCTCCATGTGCAACATCGTTGGACACCGAGCCGCCACATGACATTCCCTCAGGGCCGTCGTAGTCGCGCAAAGGCCACGTCTTGATTGGAGCGCACGCGTGGCCCCCGTGTTGTCAACACGAGTGGCCCTGAAAAACACACAAGGGAGCGGAATGGCACACTGTACAGCAAGCACAGCATCATCAACACACCAGCAACAGCAGGCCCTGTAGGAGTCGTGATTGGCCAGAGACGCAAGGGGTGTGTGTGGGTGGGGTGGGTGCTGGAAATGGAGGGAAAAGCGTATAAATAAATGAATGAATAAATAAATAAATCCATACCTAAATATGACAAATATGTCAGGGCTCATGAGGCCGGATGTCAGGAGGGAGTGGGGATGAAGACGGGTGAATGAAGCAGCGCATGGCAGCTTGATTTGGTATGCATGGAGGCGTCAGAGTGCAGGGAGGGAGGCTGCTGCTAGGTGCGATGGTTGAATGATAGCTGTGTGTGTGTGTGTGTGTGTGTGTGTGTGTGTGTGTGTGTTTGTGATAGTGTGTGAGTAATAGGAAGTGGTATTAAGATAGAGAGAGGAGAGAGGAGAGAGGTAGGGCTCTAAAGGGTGTATTCTGTGTGTATATGTGTTAGTATGCACATGAGTATGTTAGTGTGTGTGTTAGTGTGAGTGTGTATATTGAGTTAGCTGGTGATGGGTGGGGGTAGGATGATGAACAGGGGTTGAGATGAATTGAATAATATGGTGTGTGTGTTTGTGTGTGTTTGTGTGTGTGTGTGTGTGTTTGTGTGTGCGTGTGTGTGTGTGTGTGTGTGTGTGTGTGTGTGTGTTTGTGTGTGCGTGTGTGTGTGTGTGTGTGTGTGTGTGTGCAAATGAGAGAAGGGAATACAGATGAAGAATGGGAAAAGATAAAAACATAGACATGTACATGTGTGTGCGGTACTTGTTTATTCTGTGTGTGTGTGGTACTTATTTATTCTCTGTGTGTGTGGTACTTGTTTATTCTGTGTGTGTGCGTTTAAGTGTGTATGTGTGTCTTGTATGTGTTTTTGTGCATGGAATGGAGGGTGACTTCCTTCCAGAAGCATCATGGGATTCTCCTTATCCTCCAGTCCTTTGCTTTGCAGACCACACACACACACACACACACACACACACACACACGCGCACACACACACACACACACACACACACATACACACAAGACAGGGTCAGTTGAAGGGCATGGCCTTCTTCTAGCTCCCCCCTTAAGACTAGTGCCTGGAGTTCGGAGTTCACCATGACATCTCAGCATGCCACACTGAGTAGAAAAAACAGGGCCATAAGATGAAAACAAGTGGGCGTCCTGCACTGGGCAGTCTGGAGAGCGCCATGAAAAATACAAGAGGACACGAGAAGCGCAGAAGAACTAATGTCATATTTTTTCCCCTCCTCCTCCTCTCTCATGCTGCAGGTTCGTAGGTCTGTTGCAATTAGTGTCGCTGTGAGAAATGTTTGCTTGCGTAATAATGCCATTTTTTCCCTGCGTAAGAACAAACATGATAAACACTTTGCGTCTGGAGTGCGAGGCTTGATTTAATGCTGATTAATGAAAGTGCTTTTCATTATGTCATCTATCGGCGTAAAAGACAAAACACAATGCATTCAGTGAATGGACTGTTTCCGATCGCCTGGTGTTCCACAGCAATTTATCAGATATGCAGACCTATTTGTACTTGTAGAGTGTGAAACCATAGTGGTAGGTGAGTGAGAAGGGGGTCAGTGCACACACACGCACACACATACAGACACACACACACATACACACACACACACACACACACACACACACACACACACACACACACACACACACACACACACACACACAACACGTATACACAAATGCACATATACCAAATGAACACCCCACTCCGCTTCCTCCCCCCTTGGCAGATCCATGCTCTTCCCTGGCACTGCTATTGATCCAGCAGCCACAGGAGAGAGCCTACAGGAAGTGAAATCGTAGCTCCTCCAGGGCCTCCTCCACACCGCCAGTCCAGCAGCGCAGAGCTGCTGACCAGAGATGAAGCTCTGCAGCTACAGGCCAAGCAGAGTAGAAGCAAGAAACTGCAGGCGTGTTTTTTGTTGTTGTTGTTGTTTTCTATTTTCTTTGTTTCCCATTGGTCGTCTTGACTCCTCGATAACATTGCCCCCCCCCCCCCCCCCCACCCCCATGAGTCACTCGTGGGAGATTGGGAATGCAGGTTGGTCCAGTCTTGGGTTGTACAAGCAACAAGGATCAGTGGGACATCTCTTTCCCCTGTCCACTGTTGTGCTGGGTCTGGGCGTTGGTCCTGCAGCAATATGTGCAGAGCTGACAGACTGAGGCCCAGAGGAGCATTCAGGGACTGCAGTGAGCTGCTGTTCAACAAATCCTTCTGGAGGAATTTAAAAAAAAAAACACACATGCCAGGGAGCCGTACACGAGGAGGCCTGTCTCCATGTACTGTACTGCTGTAACATAATCCCCTTCACACTGAACACCTAAAGATGGAGGACGCAGGATGTTTTGGTCAAGTAGGATATCGAACAAGGCAACTTGACAGGAAGAATGTGCAACTATGTGGTCATGCCTGGAGATTCCTCTTGGATGACACAGGATCAAGTGACGGTAGTAAACTGCTCTAAAACCTAAACCACTCTGAAGACTGAGGCCTGTACAGTATGTCAAAAACGTTACCTGAACACCTGACTGAGCTGAATCTGTTGCTCTAGGCTAGTGTGCTCTAGGCTAGTGTGCTAGCTGTAGGCTAGACTGCATGTCTCGGTAAGACTGAAGAGCAGTAGCTGGAGTGATCTGCACATCTGTTGTCATTTGTTTTTAGTCGTTGCACGCCTCCATGGTGCAATAAATCACAGGAGAGAAAAAAAGCATACATGCTTAATGGTTACGTGTAAATGTTAATGTAAACAGTATCCACAAACACAAAGGCAGGCGACGCACCTCAAGGACCTGTGCAGCACTCACTGGCCATGCAGAGGTGTTTGTGTGTGTGTGTGTGTGTATGTGTGAATGTATGTGTGTGTTTGTGTGTGTGTGTGTGTCACGTCTGGCAGCAGCTGTCATGGCATATCAGCCCCTGCAGCCTCACCTTCGCTGACCCTAAGGGGACGTGTGCTTTTTGCACGCGTGGGAGATACTCTTAGCTTGAACAGTGCAGGAGGGAAGAAAAAGAGGCCATTGCCCTCAGTCTCTCTCTCTTTCTCTCCCTTTCTCCCTCTCTCTCTCTCTCTCTCTCTGTTTCTCTCGTTCTCTCACTCTCTCTAGCAGGCTGTCACCTCACCTTTAGACACCTAGAAAGTGCCAAAGCCATTATCAACAGGGGCAAGAGGGTGCTATTGCAGCCCGCACATTAGGCCCTGTGGTGATCATGGCTGCAGTGCTAGGTGGATGGGGAGGGGAGGGGAGGAGAGGGGAGGAGAGGGGGAGAACTACGACTGGAGGAGGCTGGAAGGAGCTGCAGTGGCCTTGAGGAGGACTAGAGAGAAGGGGCTCTGACTATGCAGCAGATAGGGAGAGAGAAGAGAGAGAGTGGGGAAGAGAAGAGAAGAGGAGTGAGAGATAGGGAGGGAGGAGAAAATTAGTGTAGTAGGGGATGCATATGCACCAAATGCCCTCAAGTGCTGCATTATTTGCCAGTGTGTGTATTAGAACAGAAGGCATGAGACAGAAACAGAGGTGTTATGCTGGGAGATCTTTCATTGGGTTTGGATGTATCCCTCCATACCATACAGCAACAGTGTGTGTGTGTGTGTGTGTGTGTGTGTGTGTGTGTGTGTGTGTGTGTGTGTGTGTGTGTGTTGTGTCTGTGTTTGTGTTTGTGTTTGTGCTTGTGTGTGTGTGTGTATGAGAGAGAAACAGAAAGATGTTTTGGTAGACTGGTGATGGCTGGAGGGGCCTTGTCATGCACACACACACACACACACACGTTTTTTGGATATTCATGAAAATCAACAGAAATAAAGATGTTCCGCAGACGTACACATGGCAAAGTATCTAATGGGCACCAAGACTGGTGCGGGGGGAACAGGTGGGGAATACACAGACCAGCGACAAGCAGGGACTCTAACACACACACACACACACACACACACACCACACACTGTGGCTATGCACTATGCAGGAAAGCATCCAAACCCTGAAGGAAATCTCCCAGCATGCAGTCTGCTGGGAGAAGGGCGCGTTTTGCGTGATGCTTTATACTAATGTGATGTTTCAGATTCAGTTTTGTCTTTCTCTTTTTTCTCATCTATCTGAGTTTGGCACCTGTTATTTTTGTTGTTATGAGTGGGTTTGATTCAGCAAGACCACAGCATGGTGAAGCCATGCTGTGGACTTGCGGAGCAACCCCACTATTGTTCTTTTTAAGTTTTCTTTATTTCTTTATTTATTATTCACCCACTTTTTATTCAAGTTTTGTTCAACTTTTTCGTTCACCCACTTTTTGTACGAACTACTGCTCCTAGACCATTTGAGCTATCGACACGGTTCCAACTCCAAAAATTCAGGCCCAAACCGGTGTAACTTGCTTGTTACTTTCATGTCTCTGGCCCTTGTCGTTTTCGCGTTATTCACGTTTTTCAGCGTTTTTTGGGCCCATTGAAATGAATGGCTGGATGTTCAAGGATTCTAATTTCGATTATGACATCACAGCTCTAATGGCTTAAGCTTGCACTTGGCAGAGTTCTAAGCCATCTGGCAGAGCTCTAATGGGCTGGGCTGTCTGTGTATATGAAGGTGTGTGCATGTAACTTTTGACCCGTATGTCCGATTTTCATAAATGAGGTACTGTTGGAATCCTTGGATGAGGCCGAGTTCCATGCCCCTGATCAAACCCACTCTTGCAGTTCCTCGGAACCGCAATTCTAGTTCAAGCAGCCATTCCAATGTCTCATCCAAATGCCCTCTAACGGAAATCTAGGGGATGGAAGGCAGACTACACGATGAGAGTTTAGTTAAACAGACAAACAAGTGAACACATCTCATTTCAGCGTCCATATTTTTTCATTAAGACTTATCATTTATACTAAACTTACCACACACACCAGAAGTGTACTTGTAGATTAGTAGTAAATCATTCATTGGAATAATGTACAAAGTGATTATGAAAGCAACAGTTCACACATACTGTAGGAAATCAATTGAAAACGATCAGCCAGTTTTCACTAACTGCTGCCTGCATGGGGTCATTCCGTCTGCTTATTGCACACTAGTATAGTTTGTTTCAAAATGTGTGGCTACGCAATTAACTTCTTAGCTGATATTCAAAGGCCCTTTTCAAGAATGAAAGAGTTGCCCATCCAGATGTCATCATCTGCTAAGACTTCATCATACATGTATTTTGCTTTGATTATGCTTGGGACAGTCGTGGCCTACTGGTTAGGGCGTCGGGCTTGTAACCAGAGGGTTGCCGGTTCGATCCCCAACCAGTAGGAAAGGCTGAAGTGCCCTTGAGCAAGGCACCTAACCCCTCACTGCTCCCGGAGCGCCGCTGTAGCAAGGCAGCTCTCTGCCCCGGGTTAGTGTGTGCTCACTGTGTGCTCACTAATTCACGGATGTGATATATGCAGAGACCAAGTTCCTTGTATACGCAAGTTTACTTGGCCGAGAAACCTGATTTACAAGTTAACCTGAGTAGTTATTGATATGAAAAGGCTCACCCATAACCATCCAGTCACACACACATACACACACACATATTTCCCTCTCTCTCGCTCATCTCCCCTGAGCCCAGCCTGGTCCTTTTTTTATATTTAGCCAATCAATGGCAGCACTATTAATTATGTTTACCTAACAAAAACGATCAATTCCGACGGCCGCTAATTTAATGAATGGCAGCAGGCCATGGCGAATGATCTACCCAGAGACGGTTGATAATATATTAAGGATCTTTGATCTACCTTTAGGTCTGGGAGTGGTCAACAGTCTGAGGGAGCCATAAGTGGCGCAGGAGAGGATACAGCGCTGTGAAGCCAGATCAGTTGGTCGCTATGAAAGCCTCACATAGCTGTTTAGCTGTTACTAATAGTTTTGTGGAATTGTTTATGTATTGAAATATTTTTTAACAGTTTTTTTATGTCTCATGTGTCATGAGACATCATGAACTTTCTGTCTCTTTCCTCTTTCCTGTTACTCTGCTTAGCCTGTCTGCCTCTCCACCCTCTCCATGTTTGAGGACTGACTGTCCACTACTGCTTTATTACTGTTTTAATACTGTTTTACTAATGTCCACAGCCTAATGTTTTCACTACTGTTTTACTGCTACACTGTTTTTCGTGCTATATTTGCACACATTATCAATGGCTGCGGTCAGGCTTCTGCTACAATACTGAATGAATGAATGGCTATAACCCTATTACCTCAACCTGTTCTTGCACTGACATCGTTTTTTATATTACCTTGTCTACATTATACTTTACTCTCCTACTGTATTTGTCCATATTATTTATGCTGGTCTCTAGACCTTATTCTTGCACTGTTGGACTAATGTTGGACTACTTTTTGCACCTTCACCATGACACTCACTCTCTTGAGCACCTTGCCATGCACATAACTATAGGACTATGGTTGGACTACTTTTTGCACCTTCACCATGACACTCACTTCCTTGAGCACCTTACCAGTCCCGGCCCTGTCACTACAAGCGTCTTATGCTTGATCACCCTCAAGCACATTGGACTTTTTAAATTTAATTTATATAGTGTATTTAGTATTTAGTTTTGTTAGTTTTCTTATCTGTCTTATCTTCTACTGTCTTTATTGTACAGTGGATTTTAGTTATATGTTTATACTTATACTTATGTTTACCTTTCTTCTTCTTCTTCTTCTTCTTCTTCTTCTTCCCACCAAATTTCTGCGTCTAATTCAGCTTTAACCGTTTAACGTAGAAACTTCGTTCAAACTTTGTAACGTAGGTCTTGAAAAGGACACGTGGGGAATGTATTTTTCACTTTTGTAAACTTTATACTTTTTGAGATATTAATAAAAAACAAGCTTATTTTTCCCCATAGACTTTGCATTAGCACTATGACATCACAATGGACTAATTAACTTGATTTGCACCTGTATCGACTTCCAGCTGCTCACTACTAGGACCCATCAAAGGGCCAGTTAAACTAATTGCACCTGTATCAACTGCTTTCTGCTTAACTAGGCCAACTCTCTCTGTGTCTCTCCATTCTACAAGGATATAAGGCACATTCCATCCAACTTTCTATCCATTCATCCTCTTCAAACCATTCACTCATCCACCCATTAAACTATCCATCAACATCCATTAAACAATCTGCCTATCAACATCCATTCAACTTTCTGTCTATCAACATCCATTACACTATCTACATTCAACTTTTAAACTATATACTCTGTCTCAGGCTTTAAGCATACAATCTGGCTCTCTTAAGACTACTATTTCCTCTGCCCACAAGTGTTTAAAAATAAATGTCCTCACTACAATAATTCACTATTAAATAATTTAACTATTTAAACTACTCAACTATTTAACTGTTCAGCCATTTCAACCATTCATCCTCTTCAAACCATTCACTCATCCACCCATTAAACTATCCATCAACATCCATTAAACAATCTGCCTATCAGCATCCATTCAACTTTCTGTCTATCAACATCCATTACACTATCTACATTCAACTTTTAAACTATATACTCTGTCTCAGGCTTTAAGCATACAATCTGGCTCTCTGACAGTAAGACTACTATTTCCTCTGCCCACAAGTGTTTAAAAATAAATGTCCTCACTACAATAATTCACTATTAAATAATTGAACTATTTAAACTACTCAACTATTTAACTGTTCAGCCATTTCAACTGTCAGTTGTTATCAACTATGACTCCTGCCAACTGTTTCCAAATAAAAGTTTGTTTGGCATTTTATGTTAATATACAGTATGTTTATATTTTCATGCACTGGTAATTTCCTCGAAATTACATTTTCTAGTTTATCCTGCTGGTTGTTTAATGAGAAAACTATTGATTTGTTTATTTATTGAATGAGGTTTTCATTTGATTGATTGATGGATTGACTGACTGATTGATTTGACTATATTTCATGTGCCGTCAATTTTCTCTCTTTCTCTCTGGACAGGGTCAAGTCATGTTCAGGAATGGAGAGAGGATGGGGACCATTAAATTCAATCAGTTTCAGGGTAAGTAAACAACCTTTCTAAACTGCATTGCTTCTCTGTGTAAAATGACTGTACGCAGTGAAAGGCATGATGGGCGTTAGTTTTACGTATGGATATGGCTTAACCAAACAAATGCTACATAAAGTAGGAGATGTGTATGTTGTGCTAAGTGTTTGTGGAAATGTCATCTGTTTGTGGGGGGATATCTGTGCTCATGAGTCATGTCATGTGTGTGAGTGTCAGTGTATGTGGTTTATGTTGGTCTTTTTGTGTGTGTGTGTGTGTGTGTGTGTGTGTGTGTGTGTGTGTGTGTGTGTGTGTGTGTGTCTGAGCTAGGCGTGTGTGTTTGTTGGTGATAGGCTGCCCTTTTGTCTCTCTTTAATGGGAAAGGTGGAAGCAGGCTATTGCCTCTTTCCCCCGGGAGATTAATCCACTGTGTGTGTGTGTGTG